>NC_063448.1:33072698-33372698 GCF_020379485.1 Brassica napus
TGAGCTTGGATCGAGCTAGGTCGCTACGTAGCGACCGGCGAGGACGGACGCTCTGTCGCTACGTAGCGACCGAGCTTGGCTCGAGCTCGTCGCTACGTAGCGACCAAGCGGGACATGTGCTCGGTCGCTACGTGGCGATTGAGCTTGGCTCGAGGCTCGGTCGCTACGTAGCGACCGTTCAACTTTTTCGGGCTTTTCTCCGATGTCTCGTGTTTTTCCGCAGGGCTCTTCGTAAGAATAAATATTTTCCAAAGATTTATATTTCGTAAAAACGTTCATGCCGATTTTTACGGACTTTCAGCGTTGATTCCGTCGGGACCGATTTTGACCCCAACAGTTAGCCCCCCAGCTTGTTAGAACCATGAGCTTCTAGCGTGAGGTTCTAGAGAAAGTGGCTGGCAAGTTAGGCAAGTTAGGTGAGTTAGGCGGAATTTATGGTCGAAAAGGTCTGTGGTAAGTGGTCTTCTCGCTCTTCTCAAAGTAGAACGCGATAAGATTGGGGCTGCGCCTTATGACGGCTGCCTACGTACCCTTGTTGAAGGGATCAAGCCTTTCGTAGTTCGTCTTGGAGTTAAGGTTTGTATGACTAGTTTTCCTGCGAGACCTTTACGGTCTTGTTTTTATGTAGAGGTTATCAGGCGTGTTGCTGCCGATGGCATTTTATATGGGTGTAGAAGGAAGACTACGAGTTGTCATCTCGTAATCTAACTCTGTGTGAACTACTATATCCGTGATCTGTTTCGAGAGTTTTCTGCAGTATGTAAACTTGCGGGATTTCTGAAGACGCTCGAATATTGGCAAAGAGGCAAATTTTGGGATCTTGTATCAAGGTTTTTGATACTATGCCTAGAGATGTTAGAGACCAGTGCGTTGGTTTAGGGCAAGACCTATGTTTACTCCTGGTTTTAGAGGGTGCGATGACTAATTCGACTTACGTATCCCATTTCAGTTTCATCCTGATTCACACCGATTTAAAGTCCGCGATAGGTTCTCGTCTTATACGACTTGTATGGTTGGAACCGAGCATCTCTCCAAGGAAAATTTTTAAGCCTCCTGGAAGTGCTGACCAAAATTTTGGGTTTCTTTTATAGCGCTATTATCCTTGTGTCGGATGTACGAGAGTCATCTCTACGAGATGGCTAAGTCTGTTTAGGACGTTAAGATTTTGTTTGATCAGCAAAAACTTAATGGTTAAAATTACCGTTTCGAGTCTTCGCAAGGATATGTTTTGAGAAGATGTTAGTGTGTATGACTGTCTGGTCTTCCAAGAAAGTGTTTTTATCGAGGAAGGAAATTTCGTCGAAGAACGAATCTTCAGGCGTCTGCGACGTCTTGCGATGCTGAAGATTTGTTATTCTTTCGTATGCCGCATTTCGTGCTTGAAATGTTCGCGGGCTTGAAGATGTTTCGCGATGTTGCAAGGGATTAGTCTTAGCCCTGCGTTTGGGAAACATTCTGGTTTGACTACGGATGTTTGCAGCCAAAATTGTTGTTCCTGTTTGGATTTGATTTGCGATCGAGGAGTTAGGACCAAGGGGTCGCATAAATTTGTCCCCGGAAAGAGGCATCCTCATATACCGTGCTTTGTGTGGTGTTGGCCTTCCGAGATTTCTTTCGTGTCTATTTGAGGATGTTCCGTATAGCTATAGGAGCTCTGTTACGAGTTTTCCTTACATGCCGCATTTTACGAGTAAAACACAGCGGGCTTAAAGTGAATCGTAGTATATGGAACTTGGTCGATTTTTGACAATGGAACCTTTCCGTTAACTGTTTGGTTGTTAGGACTGATTTTGTTATGACGAATTTACCGTATGATTCCTGTTTTTGGGTGGTACGATAATTGTTTGTGTAATCGTTACTTGGCGTTTCAAGACAAATTCCGGATTACCGTTTAGCCGTCAAGTTATTGGAGCGGTGGTCGCTCAATTTTTTTGGCTTTGCATGAAGGATGTGCTCAGCTTTATAGCCAAGGACGTTGTTGGCAAAGGATTAGACCATGACACTTTCGTGCTGTCAATAAGGTCAAGTCGGTTAGAATCGTCCTTAAAGGGGATGTTGTAACCTAGTTCGGCTTCGAAGGAAATGCGTAATTGGGCGAGTGACGAATGGCGTTTATCGAGATTGATAGGCCGAGTATGCCCATGGTGGTAGAAAACGTTTTTCCACTTTAGGGTTAATTTATACGATGAAAGTTTCGTATAATGTTTCCTTTATTCGTATGGAAGTTGTTTCTTTGTTTCCGAGGGAGATAAAGCCTAAGAAGCTCGATACAGAGCCCGAGCGGAGTCAGTTGCGGGGTGATTTCCTGCTCGGACGTGACCAATCGGAATGAGAGCGGATGCCAGTGAGTCGCGGGGCTAAAGAATGAGTCCTTTCAGATCGTGGTGCGAGGAAGTAAAGTTTATATTGGTCGTCCAATGTCGGACCATACAGCTTGGTTTTTTGCTATAAGGAAAGTACTTTTTCGTAAAACCTATTACGTTTACTTTCGAAAGTTACTTCGTATGACATGATCTGATTATACAAAGGATTTTTCGCGTAAGTAATGGGCGACCGGTTTTTACGAATTTATTAAATTGACGCGACATATGGAGATGTAAAAATAACGATGTTTCCGCAAATTTTTGAGAAACGTTTTCGCTTTTGTTTTTATTGTTCGGTGAAAGTTTCTCTGAGTCACTCATGGAGTTTTACCAAAGGTTATTTCACCTAGATCTAGTCGCGAAACATTTTGCAGGTTTCTTGAATGAATCAGTTAAACAGCGATAGACTTAGTCGACGAGCGGGGAGGACGTGTTCTCTTTGTCGTATTTTTTGTTACTTTTGTTCTTGATTTTGCTTTGTCGCAAATGTTTTTGATGTTTTTCCGTGAGTCGGTTGGTTCAACGGAAAATGAGAGTGATGCTTTGATGCCTGAAGATTTCTCGTATAATGATTCTTATACGAAACTCGTTTGATCAAATCGGAAAATATCATTATGACTTCAGCAAATCATCGACTTTCATTTTGAAGTTTGGCAGAGGTTTTCTAAACTAATGATTGCGATGATAGATGCTGTATAGTCTTTGAGAATTTTTCCAACATGGTTTGGATCAGTTCCTAGCGTTTAGACGAATCTCTGATTGTCGTTTGCTTTTAGGATGATCTTGACGAGACATCGCATTGTATTAATATTTTTCCGCATATTTCTACGAGAGTTTGCTTTGTCGAAAGTGTTTTCTTGTCGAAAGCGTTTTCTTGATCTTGACGAGACATCGCATTGTTTGAATATGTTTTTGAAGTATGGGAGTATACGAGTATAGTATACGCACCTACTCCGTCCCTTTTTTCTCGAGGAATAGAATGATCGACAGTCCGAGTCGGTTTGAAGACGACGCTTGGACTGTGATTTGGTTGTTTCAGGTTGAAGACTTGGAATATGTCTGTTCCGAGAGAATTGCCAGAAACGAATCGGTTTTATGACGACGTTCATGTCTCTAGTTTTTTCTCTCCTTAGGAAGCGAGCTTGATATGCGTGGCGATCGTTTCTCGATTTGCGGAGAGTTTAGATCGGTTTGCAAGATCTGGACGAACAATTATGGGACTATCCACCTAGGTTTTACGTTCCCTAAAGTTCTATGGCAGTCTCAAAGGAGTTTTTATTTCTTAGTAATTTCGTACGAAAACTCCAAGTCTGATTTTAAAAATTTCAAGTCGCAAATACCTTAGTTCTCTCGAAGATGCAGTTTTGTCTCTTCTCAGTTTTGCTTGCTCATTTCCTCTTCCTCTTCTTGTGTATGTTCGCCTTTTTCGATATTGGTGTTTATCCTTTGAAACTTGACATTTATCTTCCGAACTTGACTGATACGAAGTCAACAAAAAGGTTCAACGTAATCGTATAGTTGAGGCGGCTAAGGTGTTAAGTTAACCTTTGCCGTATTATACGACTAATCTGAATCCACGCAAGAAAACTAGTCTTTGCGGGTTTTTTTTTTGTCGTAAAGTTTCAATGGTAACTCCAATCGAGACGTAACAAGAGACGTTTCGATCGAGATTTGAAGGAGAACACAAAGATGGATGTAAGGGCGAGTAGGAGCAAGCGAAAGAGTTTAGACGAGTTTTACTTGTTTTCGTCGTAAAATCTCAACGGAAACTCCGATTGAGACGAAACGAAAAGCGTTTCGATTAGGATTCAAAAGAGAACACAAAGGAGGAGCTTTTTGAGGCCTGACAGCTCGCTATGTAGCGAGCTGGAGGTCTGACAGGTCGCTATGTAGCGAGTAGAAGTAAGCCAAGAAGAGTCCTACTTGTTTTTGACGTAAAATCTCAACGGAAACTCGGATTGAGACAAAACGAGATGAGGATTCAAAAGAGAACGCAAAGGAGGACCCTTTTCAGGCCTGACAGGCCGCTATGTAGCGAGTGGAGAGTTGGCTTGAGCTTGGTCGCTACGTAGCGACCGAGCTGTGTGCGTGCTCGGTCGCTACGTAGCGACCGAGCTTGGCTCGCTACGTCGCGACCGAGCTGTGTGCGTGCTCGGTCGCTACGTAGCGACCGAGCTTGGGTTGAGCTTGCTCGCTACGTCGCGACCGAGCTGTGTAATCGATTTGTTGCGCTTCCTTTTTCCGCGATTAACCTAGGGATTTTATGCGGTTTTTGGGAGAACAAGTTTTACCCTTCCGAAATGTTTTCGGAAAATGTGTTTTGGTAAAACCCTTACGCATTGAGATTTCTTTGGTTCGGTAATGAGCCAAACTTACGGGGTTTGATAAGATTTATCGTTTCCCTTTATGTTTAAAAAGAGAAATCGCGAGCTCGTTTCATTGCACTTCCTGTGGCGAAAAGTCGCAGCAAGGTTTTCGATTTTCTCAAGAACGGTGGTGTTTGCATAGGCGTTGGCCATAGGCGCAGTGGCGGCTGGAGTTTTCTTACCAGCGTTGTTGCGAACTTCGATTTTCTCTTTCGTATTTCCAGACATTGTTTTGATCAAGCGTTTTGCGGCTATGAGTTAGAGTAATCCGTACCTCCCCTCCTTCTAGCACCAAACTGTGGGAACCGAAATTCGCACTAGGAAAGCCCTAATTTCCCAGAGGTCCCGGATCTCTGAGAGAGCCAATGGCAAGTGACCAAATATATGGGAAATCATGAAAAGATAACAAACGAGTTTAGAGAAAACAGTAGATCTTATTTCGAGTCCGCGTGAGAGCTTTGCGATCATTACAAGAGATCATAAAAGCTTTGGCCGCAAAGGCTGTCAGCGAGTTACCTTGTTCTAGCGGCCTAAAAGCTCAAACCTATTTCACTCGCAGCTCAATAACAAAAGACGAAGAAAATACAGAAAATATTTTTGATTGATTTCAGACTGAACCTTATGAAAGGCTGCCTACGTACCCCTTTCGAGGATCAAACCGAACGTAGTTCAAGAGTGAACCAAGAGATCAAACTGCTTGTGCACATTTGTCTGGTAATCGGGTGCCAGTCATGGAAATAGAGCATGTCGAGAATAATGCCTCAGAGTTTCTAAGTGACAAGAGTTCTGAGTCTAAAAAGTTGTCCCTCATGCCTCTCGCCTAGGACTCCATATATACTCTCTCCTAAGTCGGTTTACGCTTTTCTCCTTTTGCCCTTAAGCCATCATAGCCTAAAAATGGAGATATTCCATTTTTCCCGATCTTCGTAATTATCTTTAAATTTCGTATTTATCTGCGGAAACTTGACATTTATCTTTCCTTGCGAACCAAGCGTAAACCGTCCCACGGTTTACGGGCTGCTGGTTAAGAAATCGAAAGGTGGGCTTCGAGTCATGCCTTAGGTCCCTTTGGGCCGTCTTTCGACTTGAAGCATTTATTACGACTTCTTTTGATAAAAGCGAATTTTCCGTGGTTTTTATCGTAAAAGTTTGATTGATGACTTCGAATGGCGGAAAATATGAAATGGGTTTGCTACGGTGTTCGGGAGACAGCATCGAAGGGTAGACGAGAATGCATGGATTCGCGTCGTATCGACGTTCCAGAAGAGCTCGGTCGCTACGTAGCGACCGAACGGAACGCACGCTCGTTCGCTACGTAGCAACCTAGCGGGATGGACCCTCGTTCGCTACATAGCGACCGAGCTTGGCTCGAGCTCGGTCGCTACGTAGCGACCGAGCTTGGCTCGAGCTCGGTCGGTACGTAGCGACCGAGCAGGACGGACACTCGGTCGCTACGTAGCGACCTAGCTTGGCTCGAGCTCGGTCGCTACGTAGTGACCGAGCTGGACAGACGCTCGGTCGTTACGTAGCGACCGAGCTTGGCTCGAGCTTGGTCGCTACGTAGCGACCAAGCAGGATGGACGCTCAGTAGCTACGTAGCGACCGAGCGGGACGGACGCTCAGTCGCTACGTAGCGACCGAGCTTGGCTCGAGCTCGGTCGCTACGTAGCGACCAAGCAGGATGGACGCTCAGTCGCTACGTAGCGACCGAGCAGGACGGACGCTCGGTCGCTACGTAGCGACTGAGCTTGGCTTGAGTGCTACGTAGCGACCGAGCGGGATGGAAGCCCGGTCGCTACTAAATGACCGGGATTGGCTCGAGCTCGGTCACTACGTAGCGACCGAGCGGGACGGACGCTCCGTAGCAATCGAGTGGGACGTGTGCTTGGTCGCTACGTAGCGATCGAGCTTGGCTCGAGCTCGGTCGCTACATAGCGACCAGGTGGGATCGAGATCGAGCCAAGCTTGGTCGCTACGTAGCGACCGAGCGGGACGTGTGCTCGGTCACTACGTAGCGACCGTGCGAGCTTTTTTGGGCTTTTCTCCGATGTCTCGTGTTTCTTGCGCAGGTTTCTTCGAAAGAATAAATCTTTTCCGAAGATTTATTTTTCGTAAAAACGTTCATGCCAATTTTTACGGACTTTCAGACATTGATTCCGTCGGGACCGATTTTGACCCCAACACCTTCTGTTCTGGATTGTTGCGGTGATGCATGAACTGATTGTCTGCTCCATTGGTTGTCTGAAGGATATCTGCGATATCTTCTCGAGATAAGTGTAGTGTGCGGCCGTCTATTGATTTTGCGTAGCCATCAGGGTCCCTGAAAATACCAAATTCGTCTGGAGTTAGAAACTGGTTATCGAATTTATCTTTTTTGCTTACAATGGTGTTTTGTATTGGACGGTTGTTGATCGATATTGCATTTTTGTTGTCGATCGGTTGTTGGTGAAGAGTGTCGATCGATGGGCGGATTGCTCTATAGATCGGATGGCTTGTTCGTGTTCTTTCCCAAGTAGCTTCTGCTTGAACCTGGTCTGTTCCATCGCGTTTTTGCATGTTGAGCAGCCCCTCGTCTATGAAACTGTCTTGTAAATTATCTACTCTTGGTGCGTAGATTGCTGTTTCTACTGCAAAGCTTTCGTGGTGGTGTTCATCTGCCCAACTGCCAATCAAGTAGTCTCCTTCTTGTGCACGGTTGACTGCAGTGTCGATCGATTTGTAGTAGGCAGTATCGGTCGATGCTCGTTTTTGGTACCGTTGATGAGGTTGAGTGTCGATCGATGCCCAACTTGTCATGTCGATCGATGGTGCATTCCTTTTCCAGGAGGACTGCTGTAATAGTTTATCTTCCTCATCAAGGATGACTCTGTACTCAGTAGCTCATTCCTCCTCATAGTCTTCATTATACTTGTATGTATGCATGTATTGTCTGGTGTATGCTGCAATAGCGGGATTGTAGTAGTCGTTCTCCCAATCATCTGGACGACTATCGACTGATTCGTCATGTGGTATGTCGGTCGATTTCTGGTGGTCATTGTCGATCGATGATACTGTGTGAGTCTCGATCGACGCCAAATAATATATCTCGTAATCCTCTCCACAGTGGCAAGCTGAAATGATTCCTGGATCATTGATTCTTCTAGAGATAGTATGTGGCGTCGTGACTGCTCCCACTGTTGACAAGAAAGCTCTCCCAAGTAGTAGAGAAGACTTCCAGTTTAACTTGATGTCCAAGACATGAAAATCAACTGGAACTAGGGCATTACCAATCTGCACCTCTAGGTCTCTCACAATTCCTCCAGAGTTCTTCTGGGAACAATCCACAAAAGTGAATAATTCCGGCGAAGGCTCCACCTGCAGACCTAGATGGTCTGCCATAACCCTAGGTATGATGCTGACTGATAATCCTATGTCGCACAAGGCATGTGGGAACTCAATACCCTTCACCGTGCATGGTATTGCAAATTGCCCAGGATCACTCTTCTTCTTCAATGTAATCCTCATCCTCATCTTTCTCTAGCTTCACAGAACAATCTCCTGATGTCTTCTTCTTTCTCTCTGGTTTCTCTGAAGAACATCCACAATCTGTGGGTATAATAAGCATCTTCGAATGGCTTATCTATAGGAATCCTGAAGACTCTCTTCAGGAAACTTTCCTTTTCCTTATCATTGGCCCCCCTCATCAGATGTTTCGCCACTTTTTCATTTCTCCTCCTTAGGGTTCTTCCAGTTGAAACCCTATCTTCTTCCATAGGATCTTCCCCATCATCTGAAGGTGTCCTGACGGCCTTTGGTGGTTATTCTGAAGGTTTGTGTTTAAGCCTGAGTGCATTAAGTAGTGCAACATCTATCTTTGGCATCTGCACTCGGTAGGTAATAGGTGCTCGTCGATCGATAGGCGCTGGAGGTTGTCGATCGATGGCGGCCTCTGAGTGTCGATGGATGGAGGATTCTCCGTGTCGATCGATGGAGGTATCAGCTCGTCGAGCGATTCTGACTTTATCAGGGCTGGACGGATGTGGGTGTTTTGCTGCGAACTTCTCGTGAGTTAGAATCTTCACGGCATTGAAAGACGCGGTTGACTCCGTAGGCATCCTCGATCGATGCTCTGAAGTTCCTTGCGATTGATATGGACTGGTGTATGTCGATCAATGTTCGAGGTCTGGCGTCAATCGACACCATTGCGATCCGCCGAAACTCATCAAACTTTCTACCTCGAAATCGTTCTTGCAGCTTCTCTTCCTTCACCACTTGCCAAAAATTATCATGAATGATGGCATTCACGTGGTGTTTCATCACATCATCCCCTACTCCTCTTGGCAAGGTATCCTGCCTCTTAACAGCATCTCTTGTCTGCACAACCTGCATCTCCAACTTCTTCACATGACTGCTCAAAGTCTCAAACTTTGTGTTCAGGTTGGTGTAGACAGAATTTATTTTCCCATTGAAGTCCACTGTCATTTGCTGCTGTGCCTCAAGAACCCTATCGAGCATCTCTTCAATTTTGCTCTCTTGAGTAGGCGGCGGTGGCTTCTGGTAGTAGGAACTTCCATAATTCCTATTGTTGCTGCATCTGTTGTTGTAGGGTTTCTGGTACTGTCAATTTTGGTTTAAGTTACTCCTATTTCCATAGGAATTTCTGTTTCCACCCTAGTTTCCAGAACCTTGGAATATAGTTCCACCAATGTAGTTCACCTCTTCTTCATCTGCTCTACCCTCTACAGCTTCTGCATCTTCAACAAAGCTAGCCTGCTTCCTGAGAAGCTTGTGAACACTATCCAGCTTTGCCTTAACCTCATCCATCTGATCATTCCCAAGGATGGTGGCAGATCTTTTCCTCTCAAAATCAGTGTTCTTGGTGCTGTTGTTGGATGCTAGGTTTTCAATAACTTGACTGCCTCCTCTGGATTCCTGGTGTTGAAGTTTCCATTGCTGGACGCATCAAGAGCCATCTGGTACTGCACTGCGATGCCTCTGTAGAAAGTACTGAGCAATTGTACTTCATTGAATCCATGGTGTGGACAGTCTCTCTGATAGGACTTGAATCTGATCCAAGAGCCCCTGAATGATTATGCAGGCTCATGAGTGAATGTAGCAATCTTGCTCCTCAAGTCTTCAGCACGCGCTTCATCAAAGAAATTGCATAAGAATGCATTCTTGATGTCGCTCCAGGATTTAAGAGATCCTGGTTGTAACTGCTTGAGCCAATGCAGAGCTTCTCCACCAAGTGAGTACTTGAAGAGCTTGCATAACAGGTAGTCCTCAGAGACTCCCTCGACTCTAATAGCAGAAATCAGATCCTGAACCTCTCCAGATGGTCCATAGGATGCTCGTGGGATAATCCATGGTAGGGTAACTATCCCACAAGCGTGTAGTACTGCGCTTTCAACTCAAAATCCCTCTCGATAGTGGGAGGACGAATGGCTGATCTGTTGGTGTAGTATCGATCTGGACGGTTGTAGTCAGCCAACGTTCTGGGTTGCGCAGCCTTATCTACAGGTAAAGTAGTACCTGTAGCATTAGCATCAGGCTCATGGATTGCAGCCCCCTGCGCATCTATCCACTGACCTATTGCATTACGCAGATGACCCTCCTGGTCATGCAGGTCTCCATTGTTGTCTCGTACAAGTATCAAAGGCGCAACCATGTCTCGCGGCTCAGTATTGATCGATGTCTGGGATGGAGTATCGATCGATGTCGGATGAAGGATGTTGGTCGACGGAAGGTGAGTTTTGTCAGTCGACGCTGGTGAGCGAGTATCGGTCGACGGAACTAGTGTCTGGGTCGACGGTGGTTGAGCAGAATCGAGCGACACACAAGTGGTGTTGTCGGTCGATGAGGAGTGCGCTTCCTTGCGGATCGAACGTTCCAAACTTGCAGGATCTGGTCAGAATAGCAGTTGAGTTTCTTTGTTGCTCCTGGTACTGTTGGGCATGTACCTGAAAATCCAAGAGAAATTTTATGTCAGAAACTTAACAAAAATTAGATAAATAGGCGATCAAAGTTCCGCCGCAACGGCGCCAAATTGGGTACCACTCAAATTACCCTAGGGAATGATTTATACTCTCTCAAATAAGAGGTCGAGTTGTAGTACTTAGGGATCGAATTCACAGGGAGCAACGTTGGCAACTGCTCGGCTAGGGTTTTCAACTTCCGCGGTAAGATTTTAATGAAAAACCGGAGGAGTCCATTGATTCTGAGGGACCAACTCCAGATCTCTGCTTCTTTGACCTAACCCTATCGCCTATAGAAGAAGAATCTAGGGCGAGATCTGGCTTGGATTTCAGAGGGAAGGAGTCGAAAGAAAAAAGAGAGAGTGAAAAGGAAATAATACCTGAAATGAAGAGTTGAGCTTGATCAAATGAAGATTGCGGAGTAGTGTTAAGAGAGAGAGAGAGAAAATAGGAAAGTTGGAGAGCCGCTTGGTGGCAAGAGCAAAGAGAGGGGTAGTAACCATAGAAAGATCTCCACGCGCCACAAAGAGGACGCCACGCGAGGGAAAAAACTTCGAGGCTTCATCAAGACCGTCCCCTCTCTCGCCACGCACGGGGACCTGAAAACTCTAGGGGACCGAGAATTCAACCTGGAATCTTGATAGACTATGGATTTGGCCCATTTTCATCCATAGTTTATAGGTGTTTTTACTAATAATTGTTATATTATAGTCTATTTATTATATTTATAAGCTCAGGAGTGTTTTGGAGATAAGTGATGATTTTGGAGCATTTTGGAGATATTTGCAGCAAGCACCCGAGATGACCATCGAGCTCGACCATCGGTCGATATTGGAGATGAATAATCGATTGATACTCACATCTGTATATCGATCGACAGCAGAAAGCCCGTTTGGTCACAGCCGACTTGAAGCCCAAGTCTTCACCATTTTACAAGATTACCCCTGACAAGTTTTACCCTAATTATATAAGCTTTGCCGCCATGTTAGAGGCAGACTGTGCGTTTCTTGTTTTATTATTTTCACAGTAAGGTTTTTAGGATTTTGATAGAGTGGAGAGAAGATCCAAAGTTATAATTTGTGATTAGAACTCCACTAATATCTATTTACTATTCTAATGAAGTTTTCATACTTAATTGATGTTATTAATTGCTTAGCCATGTCTGAGTAGTTCCATTGTTAGATTTTAGGGTTTAAATAGGTTAGGAGGGATTAGCCCCAACTATAGATTGCTGAGTTGGGATAATCATCTTTAGGATTGTTCATTAATGTTTGTGTCTAGATTAGCTACCTAGAACCTGCACTTGGATTGACTGATAAAAGCGAGAGCTTTATTCTCATCCCGAAAACATTCTAATAGAACTATGTTTCTTGCTATGAGCAAAGCGGGAGCTGATCTAGTGAGCTTAGTGAGTTTAGTAAGCTATTATTCAACCCACGCATAAAGCTTTACTAGAGCACGTCGATCGATATCACACTTGAATAATCGATCGATATCCCTATAGGATTATCAATCGACACTTTCTATTTATCAAAAGACGACAGTTGAGATCAATACATCTAGTTAATAGACAAGTCAAAACATGTGAGAGCTGATTGACTTGTTGATCAAGTAGTTGAGCTTTACATTATCATGCATGCAATTCATTAGGTATCTGTAGGATTATAATCCCAATTTTCTTAAATAAAAACTCTAAGTCTAACTATTTCCTTTTTAAGCACCAAAACCTCAAACCAACTATTGAACAAATAGTTGTTCAATATAAAACTGCAATTTATATTTAAAACCTCTAAAACCATCTTACTTAACAAATCATATTAGATTTCTTAGGTTCCCTAGCTCCATGTGAATTTGATCTCTAAGTACTACAACTCGACCTCTTATTTGAGAGAGTATAAATCACTCCTTAGGGTAATTTGAGTGGTATCAAATCTCCGATGAACTCTCATACCAGTCCCCAAGCCTGACTCTATGCTTCACAAATGCATAAGTCCCTCTTCAGGAAACACTCGAGACGCCATCAGAAGCCCAGAGGTTCTCCATTTTTGACAATAAATCAGCGGTTCAAAAAATAGCGCCAGACCCCTGTCTGGTATAAGGAAACCTGTCCTCCCCCGGGTTCAAAGTGTGGTTCCGGCCCGAGTGGAACCTGGGATCGCAGGATTATTGGAGTGATGTCCTGCTTAAGGGAAGCCTGCTGATAATGAGCAACTCCGGTTGACTTGAGTGCACAGGTTATACCCCGAGTTCGATGACGAAATCGAGCAATAAGGGGCCAACTGTTGGGGAAAAATACTCGGGCATTTAATTTCTCCAGACCCCAGGCAGGACACCGGCCTCTGGGTCCCCGCTAAGAGGCACGCCGGGTCCCCGCGAAGAAGTACTCCGGGTCCGGTCCCAGGGACCGCCCCCTTCCTCCGGGAAAAGGAAAACTTCCGATAAGGAGAAATTTCCATATTTCCGAATATGGAAGAGTTTAACCTACTCCAACCGACTAAGGCCCGCCTTAAGAAGACTATATAAAGGGAAACTAAACCATAGAGCAAGGGATCGACACTTCAAAACATAGAGATTATAGCTAGGCGGCTAGGACTAGGGTGAAACTAAACCATAGAGCAAGGGATCGACACTTCAAAACATAGAGATTATAGCTAGGCGGCTAGGACTAGGGTTTATACACCAAACATTGTAGTTCCGGCTTGTTCTATCTAATAAAACATCTCTTCAAGTTTATTTCTCTCAAACACTCACGAAATCTAAGCCTTATCCATCGTTCCGTAGTACTCACAAAGATCCTACACAAAAATCCCTTAACAGTCAACATGCTTAAAAAGCTACTGGAGGGTTCTCACGAGAAATGGGCAGAAGAACTGCACAGAGTCCTCTGGGCCTACCGGACAACTCCCAAGACAGCGACGCAGGAAACACCTTACTCGCTAGTCTACGGCTTTGAGGCCATAATACCCACAGAGATGCACGTGAGAACAACGGTCTCATGGTCTACCTCTTAAGAAAAGAATGATGAACTGATGACGTTGAGCCTCGACCTACTCGACGAAAAGACAGAGGCCGCTGGACAAAGAAATTGGTCCTACCAGCAAGACGTCGCCAGGACCTACAACAAGAAAGTAAGAACCATGACCTTCCAGCAAGGGGATTGGGTTCTACGACAAGTAGAGAAAGCGACATGGAAACTCGCCCCCTGGTGGGAAGGACCCTATAAGGTAATCGAGGTGCGGGGAGCAAGGGCCTACAGGCTACAAGATAGGAAAGGTAAAATACAACCCAACTGCTGGAACGCCCTGCACCTCAAAGCCTATCATTTTTAATATTGTCTCTGGACCACGATTTCTACTATCTTACAATATACTATTTAAGCATTATGATTTCCTACTCCTATGTATGCTAAACGTCTCTGGACAAAGCTTATAATAATAATAATTCCGACGATAAGGGTAGTAGGAAAATCATTATACTTTAAGGGGCATACGAGCTGGATCAGGTCTCCAGAGACCTCCGATCCTGGCCAACCCTTATCGAAAAGTGGCACGTCCACTGTGTCAAGTCCACAATGGCATGTCCACAGAAAAACAAAATGGGTAGGAGACATAAAGCAGGAATGGGCCTGCGCAAGCCTGAGTATGTTGTCATAACTACCTAAAGCCCTAGTGCAGCCTCGGGCACATCAGGGTCCCTAGAGCACCACATGTGAAAGTACAAGTATTAAAATGCTACATGGTATACAATACAGGGAACACTGTGTATACTTGCAAAAGTACTATAAAATACATGGAGCAAAAGTGCAAAAGTCCAGGAGCACCTCATAATCTCTTCTTATCCAGACGTGGAAAGCAGCAAAGTCTGGCACTTGGGTCATTACACCCTTACCAGCACCCCCTAAGTCTGATAGTGACTTCCTGCAGAAGTAGAATGCAGCATAGGAACTCGATAGTTGCCAGCTTCCGAGCGGGAGAATGCGAGATCCGAACAGGTACCAGTAGTAGTCTTGCCTAGGAAGGCGGAGTACGGTCCCTGCAAAAACCAAATATTTCGGCTTCCCAAGAGAACTCCGGGTCCATATACAATCCCGCGATCTAAAGAGGAAACCTACGGTTCCCCATTCGATCTCGGGTCCTATGTATAAAATCTAAGGAAGAACCTCCGGGCTCCCATATAGCCTCCGGGTTCCAAGCAAGATCTCAGGATCTAAGGAAGAACCTCTGGGTTCCTGTATGGCCTCAGGGTTCCAAATATGATCCCGGATCTAAAGAGTAACCTCTGGGTTTTGGAGATAAGTGATGATTATGGAGCATTTTGGAGATATTTGGAGTAAGCACCTAAGATGACCATCGAGCACGACTATCGGTCGACATTGAAGAGGAATAATCGATCGATGTTCACATCGTGACATCGATCGACAGCGAAGCACACAGAAAGCCCGTTTGGTCTCAGCCGACTTAGAGCCCAAGTCTTCACCTATTTACAAGATTACCCCTGATGAGTTTTAACCTAATTATATAAGCTTTGCCAACATGTTATACAACCTATTTTATTGATTTCACAGCAAAGATTTTCTAGGATTTTTAGTAGATTGGAGAGAAGATCCGAAGAGAATTGTGATTGGAACTCCATTGATATCTATCTATTTATCTATGCAGTTTTTATATCTTATTGCTGTTATGAATTGCTTAGCCATGTATGAGTAGTTCTCTTTGTTAGATTTAGGGTTTAAATAGGTTATGAGGGATTAGCCCCAACTATAGATTGCTAATTTGTGATATTCATCTTTAGGATTGTCATAAATGCCTGTTTCTAGATTAGCTACCTAGAACTTTCCGTAGGAGTTGTAGACATAAGCGATAGCTTGAATCTCACCATTAATCCATCCTAACTGAGCTAAGACTTGCTAGAGTAAGGCGAGAGCTGATCTAGGAAGCTTAGTGAGCATATTCAATCCGCGCTTTATCGCTTGACCAAGAGCGTCGATCGATATTCCAATCGAATAATCGGTCGACGTTTCAACAAGTGCATCGATCGATATTCCTATAGAATAATCGATCGATATTCCTATAGAATAATCGATAAACATTGGTCAATAGACAAATCTAGAAAGCGAAAGCCAAATGGTTTGTTATTAAGTTTTGAGCTCTATAATATCATGAATACAACTTATTAGGCATCTATAGGATTATAATCCTGACTACCTGAATAAAAGCCCTAAGTCTAGCTACTTTCATCTAAGTACCAAAAACCCAATCAATCAATTGAGCAATTAACTTGCTCACAAACCTGTCTTTTACATTTAATAATAATCAACCTAGCTTAATCAACTTAATTAGATTTATTAGGTTCCCTAGCTCCCTGTGAATTCGATCCATAAGTAGTACAACTGAACCTCTTATTTGAGAGAGTAATTCACTCATTAGGGTAATTTGAGTGATATAAAATATGGCGCCGTTGCCGGGGATCGAACCCGGGTCACCCACGTGACAGGCGGGAATACTTACCACTATACTACCACGACTCTATAAGGGTTTTGTAATTCACTCTCTCAAAATTAGGGATTTGTATTATTGACTCTGCACAACAAACATCGATCGACGATACCCCGCCGGAAGCAGGTAAGTTTTTCTCTTACCAATAATGCTAATGAGGGAGTAGTCCTAGATGAACCTAAAGGTCAACTAAGCAACACAATTAACCAAATCATAAATGAACAGGAGACTGCATTCCCTGTTAAAACTAAATCACTCTCAAATAGAGATGAAGAAGCAAAATTGCCTCTACAAGACTATTTAAATCCTGGTAGGACCTATTCCAATAAGTCTGCCATTAAACTACCGAAGGACGATACCAAGAAACTCGGGCTTAGCCTCGAACACCTAATCTTGGTACGTCAGAACCGTTTCCGTGGAACCGTCTCCGAACACCCACATGATCACATCGAACACCTAGAAGACATGATGAATGACGAGCACAATCGTTGTAAACTCTTTTTGTTTTCCTTTGAGGGTGATGCCAGAAAATGGGTGGAAGGAAGAAGATTTCCACATTCCGGCAAGACCCACGGGAATCATTCAGAAACACCTGGGAAAGATTCAAGAGTTATCAACTTGATTGTCCCCACCATGGTTATTCTGAACCATAGCTTATTAACACCTTTTACGGGGGTGTTAACCTGGATTACCAACTCACGCTTGACACAGCCAGTGAAGGGAGTTTCAGTACTAGGAACCCTGAAGAAGCAAAGCGTTTGATCAAGAATGTAGCAACAGGTAGATCCTACGAAATGATGGACGAAGAACGAGGAAGAAGAGTTGACCCCATAGATGGGACACATTTCGCTGAAATTAAAGGATCTTTGAACTCAATTCACTCTGTTTTAGAGGAGGAAAATCAGTTTGGGATTGATGATGATGCCCTTTCTAACCTAGAACAACAAGTAGATTTCGTGGTTCAGTATCTCTATCATGGCACCGACTGTTTTACCCAAAACTATGATGCTACTGTTGGATCACGCCGAGGCAGAGCAAAATTTAGGTTAAACCAAGCCTTTACGGGAAATCGTAAAATGGCCACTGACCTGAATGGAAAGAAAAATATGATCTATAGTGAGCTAATGAGGAAGTTTGTCGCTCTAAGCGACCACGTTAAGAGACTGGACAGTCAAGTAGCGGAAAACGCGACTACCATCAAAAGAGAAACATGACGCCTCCCTGGGAGAACTGACGCAAATCTGAAACGTCAAGTTGATGCTGTGTTACTAAGAAGCAGAAAACGCCTCAACCCAAGCACGATAGAAATCGACTATGCAGAAAAACGTGTTGAAGTTGAGAAAACCGGTGAAAGAAGATCACAACCAATAATTCTCGATAATCCCAACCCAGAATCAGAAACTTCTCGAGAGAAAGGACGGCCCAACACTAAGGAAGCTTAGAAAGCGACTATCAACCTCGATGAAGAAGAGGAGGGGTTGGAAGAAGATGTGGAAATCGATCAACAAGAAGGAAACAATGTCGATCGACCAATTGCGGTAAATATCGATCGACCGAGTGGAAACAATGTCGATCGACACTCGGTTCCTGCTAAACCAGCAATTGAGAGAGTATATAGGACTTTGCCACCCTTTCCTCCTAACAAGACGCAAACTAAGCGAGAATTGGATAAAGCGATCTGTAAGAAAGCATTCGATAAAATTACGCTGGAAATGCCACTAAGTGATGCCATAAAAGTATCACCTTCGATAAAGAAGTATGTTAAGGACATGGTATCCAACAGCCTCCCAGCTGCTGAACACAACGTCATGATGGTTTCAGAGGAGGTGAGTGCAATAATCCAAGGCGAAATTCCGATCAGGAGACCTCATCGGGGCAGTTTTGTTCTAGATTGCAGCATACGAAACAAGAGTTTTCATTGATCCCTTTGTGACCTGGGATCCAGCGTAAATCTAATTCCGCACTCTGTCGTGATATCCCTGGGATACGACGAGTTCAAACCAACCAAAATAACTTTGGTTCTTGCTGATAGGTCCGTTAAAGTACTTGAGGGAGTACTAGATGATGTGCTAATAAGGTTTAATGACTGTCACATACCAACGGACTTCGTTGTGTTGAAATGCCAGAATGAACCAAAAGATCCCCTCATTTTAGGTAGACCATTTCTAGCTACGGCTGGTGCGATCATCGACGTGAAGGAAGGTTGAATATGTCTAAACATTGGAAACATTCCAATGACATTCGATATGGAAAAACTGATCAGACGACCCTTAATCGATAAACAAACCTCTTACGTGGACGATATCTCTGAGTTGGCTGAAGAATCCTTCATAGACGTATGCTCAGATGATCCCCTGGAAAAAGTGCTTACATTTACCGAAGAGGAGATGTTTAGCATCAGCAGCAGGGCTGATGAATACGCGCGATTAATTGACGCAAGTGTAGAATTAGCAAATGTCGATGACGTGGAGGATGACGATTCGAAAATCAATGTCGATCGATATTTGAAGGCCGTCGTCGATCGACCATCCTCGCTAGAAAACTGGTATCCCGAGAAAGCACCAAAAATTGAGTTAAAGCACCTACCTGTCGGACTCAAATACGCTTTTCTCTACAATAAATCCTACCCCGTAATCGTAAATGCCAGCTTAACAAACCGAGAACTTGCGTTTTACTAAATAAACTGTGGAAGTATAGGAAAGCCATCGGTTACTCTCTCGAAGATATTTCTGGTATATCTCCAAATCTATGCATGCGCCGAATTCACTTAGAAGACGATTCCAAATCGTCAGTGGAACAACAAAGGAGGCTAAACCCGAATTTCAAAGAAGTTGTTAAGAAGGAAATTATAAAAACTTTTAGATGATGGAGTCATCTACCCAATTTCGGATAGCAACTGGGTGAGCCCCGTGCATATTGTACCAAAGAAAGGTGGAATTACAGTGGTAAAGAATGATAAAAACGAACTCATTCCTACACGAGTTGTCACTGGACATCGAATGCGTATCGATTATAGAAAACTAAACGCTTCCACCAGAAAAGATCACTTTTCTTTACCCTTCATTGATCAAATGTTGGAAAGATTGGCAAATCACCAATACTACTGTTTTCTTGACGAATATCGGGATTTTTCCAAATCCCTATACATCCTGACGATCAAGAAAAGACTACCTTTACATGCCCGTACGGAACATTCATATACCGCAAAATGCCATTCGGTCTTTGTAATGCTCATGCCACTTTCCAACGATTCATGATGTCAATCTTTACGGACATGATAGAAGATTTCATGGAAGTCTGATATCACTCAAATTACCCTAATGAGTGAATTACTCTCTCAAATAAGATGTTCAGTTGTAGTACTTAAGGATCGAATCCACAAAGAGCTAGGGAACCTAATAAATCTAATCAGATTAGTTAAGCTAGGTTGTTTAATGATTTAAATGTAAATTTGCAGGTTTGTGAGCAAGTGATTGCTCGATTGATTGATTGGGGTTTTGGTACTTAAATGGAAATAGCTAAACTTAGGGTTTTTATTCAGGTAATCAGGATAATAATCCTACAGATGCCTAATAAGTTGTATGCATGATATTATAGAGCTCAACACTTAATAACAAACCGTTAGGCTTTCGTTTTCCAAGTTTGTGTATTGACTAGTGTCGATCGATTATTCTATAGGAACATCGATCTTTACACTTATTGAAACGTCGACCGATTATTCGATTCGAATATCGATCGACGCTCTTGGTCAAGCGTTAATGCGCGGATTGTATATGCGCACTAAGCTTCCTAGATCAGCGCTCGCCTTACTCTGGCAATCTTAGCTCAGTTAGGATGGATTCAGGGTGAGATGCAAGCTATCGCTTATGTCTACAACTCCTAGGGCAAGTTCTAGGTAGGTTATCTAGAAACAAACACTAATGACAATCCTAAAGATGAATATCACAACTTAGCAATCTATAGTTGGGGCTAATCCCTCATAACGTATTTAAACCCTAAAATCTAACAAGAGAACTACCCAGACATGGCTAAGGAATTCATAACAACAATAAGGTATAAAAACTGCATAGATAAATAAATAGATATCAATGGAGTTCCAATCATAAATCTCTTTGGATCTTCTCTCCAATCTACTAATTATCCTAGAAAACCTTTGCTGTAAAATCAGTAAAACAAGAAAACACACTTTGCCTCTAACATGTTGGCAAAGCTTTATATAATTAGGTTAAAACTCGTCAGGGGTAATCTTGCAAATAGGTGAAGACTTGGGCTCTAAGTCGGCTGAGACCAAACGGGCTTTCTACGCGCTTCGCTGTCAATCGATGTCAAGATGTGAACATCGATCGATTATTCTTCTTCAATGTCGACCGATGGTCGTGCTCGATGTTCATCTCGGTTGCTTACTCCAAATATCTCCAAAATGCTCCAAAATCATCACTTTCCTCCAAATCACTCATGATCCTCTAAATATGCTAAATAGACTCTATAATATAATAATTATTAGTTAAAACACTTATAAACCATGGGTAAAAGTGGGTCAAATCCATGGTCTATCAACTCCCCCAGACTTACCCTTTTGCTTGTCCTCAAGCAAAACATATAGGCAGTCTCTCTGAAGGAGGTTTGAAAACAGCAGGGACTCACATAATTTTAAACTTAAAATCAACACTTAGACAGTCCTAGTCTCACAAGCAACCAAGTTCATCTAGTCAACAACTTAACAAATCATGTCTGACAATCCCCTCTACCAACCTCAATTCTTACATAAATAAAGTGTAGGCTTTACCTTGGGAGTATTGATCACAAGATGCAAGGATGCTCAAACAATTACCTGGACCTGCAGGTAAACAATAGTTTCTATCCTCTCTCTCTACTAATTTTCTCTCTTAGTTAAAGTCTGCTTTATTGCAAGATCATTGACCAAGATTGGACAGGCTTCCATGAATCAAGCTTTAATGGTCTTAGCCACCAAATCCTGTTCACTTCTTTTTGACCTATATCGTAGGATTATTTGTGAATCAAGCCTTAATGGTTGTAGCCATCATGTCCTGTTCTAATCCTTTACCTATAGAATTCTTATGAAGCAAGCTTTAATGGTTGTAGCCACCAAGTCATGTTCGAATCCCTTCCTAATAAATCTATCTATATATATTATTATTATTATTTTTTTTTTTTTTTGTAACTATATCTATAATTTTATCTATAGTTCGAAAATAGAGAGAGAAATGGTGATAAATCTATACAAGGCTTTACCTTCCAGACTTGTTTGAAGAATCAGATCTCATGTAATACACTCCTAGGATGCTTCTCTGGTTGGAATGGGATAGATCCTTGCAAACAGAGAATCAAAGACTCAATCTGCTTCAAGGTTTGTGGAATGAATGGTGACACAAAGAGATGTGAGAGGTCTCCTTGATACTCCTAAGTGAATCCCTTGGATATGACACACCAAGACAATCACTCTTGTGGTTTTGTTAGATATGACACACTAACAAAGACTCAAGAAATCTCAGATCTACAAGAAGACTTGCAGCCGTCAGAGAGAGACAAGAGTCTGAAAATAAAAGATTGGATAGTTCTATTAGGGTTTTCAGACACATATTTATAGAGAAGGCAAGGAACAGGCTCCTTGGCCTCTAAATGGGCCTTAAAAATAAACCTTATAAAACCTTATAAAAACCTTATAAAACCGGGAGAATTGCCAAGTGTGACTCAAAACTTGGAGTCAAACCAAAACAATACCCCAACTTGGGTCAAAGGCAAAAGTAACTTAAAAGGCTATTGAAATTACAACTATCCCCTTGTGACCAAACAAAAAAACGGAATTTTTTTTACGTTTCTACCCCTCGCAAGTCGTCTGTTTAGACGACTTGAAAATAAGTCGTCCAGACGACTTAACTGAAAGTCGTCTGGACAGTTAGTCTTAAACATAATTTAAAAATTTTGTAAAAAATATTTTGATAAGTGAAAAATGGGAATTATGTAATTAACATATGTCTTAGGAGGTATAAATTAAGATATAACAAATTTCAATTGTTTTCAGCATAGATGAGTGAAAGTAGTGAGTCATGATATTCTTTAGTTTATGTTTCATCAACATATGTTGTAGTATTGTATGTGTTCTTAGGGTTAGATTTTGGAAAGCATTAAAACCGTTTTTGAAAATTTTTAAAATTACTTATGCGTGTTCATTTCTGTGTATAGTAAACACTATTTAAGTATAATTTGATTTTATAACGTGGTTAGTTAGTTAATCTAGTCATTTTAGTTTAGGGGTTCATTTTAGGGTCTAGGACGACTTAATATTTTGTCGTCTGAAAACAGACGACTAAATATTAAGTCGTCTGTTGTACATTATCAGCCAGAATAAGTCGTCTAAACCGGACCAAACCTTAAAGTTTACCAATGTACTTTTAAAGCTAACCGGATTATTTACCCAATATATAAGGTGATTTTTATTTTTTTGTTTCATTTTTCACGAAATTCAGAAACCCTAACAGTTCTCTCTCAAAGGCGATTTCGAATTCCCACGATTTCCGAACAAACCATCGTTCTCAACGTCAGCTATCTATCTCACTTCATTCTCACCGTTGTCGCCGCAGCTTCTTCTAACCCTAGCGCCGCCGATTCCTCTAAACCCTAGCGCCGCCGATTCCTCTAAACCCTAGCGCCGCCGCTTCCACTATTTCCGAACAAACCGTCGCCCTCGCCACCGTGGTCACCAACGTTCTCACCGCCGCTTCCTCTAAACACTAGCGCCGCCGCTTCTTCTAAACCCTAGCGCCGCCGCTTCTTCTCTGTAAACCTTAGCGCCGTTTCTCTGTAAACCCTAACGCCGCTAAGTCATCAATCTCGAGGAAAAGATGAACATAAAACGTTGTCTCTATCAATTTACTCATTCTCACCGTTTCACGTTTATTTTTTCAGATCTATAACCGCAATGACGAGTACTCCAACTCCTTCTGCGACTGGAAGACTTGTAAGTAATTTAAGTCGTCTACTAAGTCGTCTGGACTTATATTGTTGTCTTTGATTATTTTGCAGACAAAAAGGATGGATATTCCAGAACTCCCCCGTAGGTTATACACATCAGGGGAAGAGCCAGAAGCCCACAATAGCATTTCGTATCATACGGATAACAGCAAGTTGCATACTGCTCTTAGGAAAGCTCTTACTGATGACGAATTTGAAGAGCTCAAGGAGTCGAGTTTGGGAGTTTTCATCAAGTTCAAGGAGCAGGGATTTGGTTGGGCTTCAAGGCTGGTTCACTACATGCTCAGTTTCAAGCTGGACATTAAGAAGAAGTATGAGATGTGGTCTCTCGTTGGTCCAGAACCTTTGAGGTTTTCACTGTTAGAGTTTGAAAACCTCACTGGTCTAAACTGCGAGTACATCGAGGACCTTGAGACACCAAAATGTGACGTTACCCCAGAGATGGTTTCTTTCTGGGGGATGCTGGGAGTTCATCTGGAAGCTGGGCCAACTACTGATCAGATAATAGCAGCACTGAAGAGATGCGGGGATTGGTCCAGGGAAGATCGCAAGCGGCTCGCGTACCTCTCCATCTTCACTGGATTCATTGAAGGGAGAAAGTTTTCAACCGCTACACGATCTACTCTGGCAAGGCTAGTGATGGATTTAGAACGGTTTGAGAATTATCCATGGGGGAGAGTCGCGTTTAAGGTGCTGATGGACTCTTTGTGGAACAAAGAAATTGCTGGCTGTTACACCGTGGATGGGTTTATACAAGTTCTTCAAGTCTGGACGTACACAGCTATGCCGGAATTGGGTGCTAGTATTGGTGGTCCCAGAGCAGACAGTCCGTCTCCACCGATACTGGCTTACGAGGGCAGCAGAGGCCGCAGATCAATGAAAGCTGCTATCTTGAGTCAGGTATTTACTTCAATCCAAAAGACTGCGCAGACGACTTATTATAAGTCGTCTGGAAGGTCGTCCAGCTTGACGACTTATCGGACGACTTATAATAAGTCGTCTGGAAAGTCTTCCCAGCTGGACGACTTATTAGACGACTTATTATAAGTCGTCTGGAAAGTCTTCCATCTGGACGACTTATTAGACGACTTATTATAAGTCGTCTGGAAGGTCTTCCATCTGGACGACTTATTAGACGACTTATAATAAGGCGTCTGGAAAGTCTTCCCAGCTGGACGACTTATCGGACGACTTAATTAAGTCGTCTGGAAAGTCTTCCATCTGGACGACTTATTAGACGACTTATTATAAGTCGTCTGGAAGGTCTTCCAGCTGGACGACTTAGTAGACGACTTATAATTAAGTCGTCTATTTAGTATTTTTTTTCAAATATCTAACTCGATTCTTCTATTTACTGCAGACCCGCGTGATCAACTTTGTTGAGAAGGACATTAGTGAAATGTGGCCAAAATGGGACTCTGAGGTTGAGGACCTGCCCGCGGAGAACATCATTAAAGTCATGTATGAGCGGAGACCGTGGAAGTGGACCATGGATTGCTGGGAAGTCACTGGTACTAAGGTCAATACAAAACCTAAGGTTGTGACTCCATCGAAGAAGGCCAAAGAGATGGTTGTGTTGGAGGAGGAGGAGGAGGAGGAAGACAATCCAAGACCTCGGAAGAAAGCTCGTAAAGAGGCTCCTGAAGAGGCTAGAGAAGAGGCTAGAGAAGAGGCTAGAGGGGTGACCAGAGAGGAGTTGGAAATTATGTTCAAGGGCGTAGCTGAGGCTATGAAAAAAGGGTTTAATAAGTGCATGAGGGAGTTTAGGAAGTTGTCTGATAGATTGGAAGCTGTGGAGAAGAAGGTTGGTGTCACCAATCAGGCTACCCCTCCACCTCTAACCAATCAGGCTACCCCTCAAGATAAACAGCCTACCCCTCTTGCCAAAGAAACCGGGGGTAGAAACAAACAGGCTACCCCTCATGCCAATGAAACCGTGGTTAGTAACCAGCCTCCTCCTCATCAAACCAAACAGCAGCCTCCTCCTCCTCAAAAGAAACAGCAGCAGCCTCCTCCTCTTCAAAAGAAACAGCCTCCTCCTCAAAAGAAACAGCCTCCTCAAATCAAATATGTTAGTATCAAATCCAGGGTTAACTAGTTGTCCAGACGACTGTAAAAGTTGTCTGGACGACTAGTTGACCCTGGACGACTTAAACGTAAGTTGTCTGGACGACTAGTTGACCACGGAAGACTTAATTTTAAGTCGTCCAGGGTCAACTAGTCGTCCAGACAACTTTTATTTAAGTCGTCCAGGGTCAACTAGTCGTCCAGACAACTTTTATTTAAGTCGTCCAGGGTTAACTTGTGTGCAACTTTTATTGCAGAGATGGTTGCCGGAGGATACAGCAACCGAGGCGAACTCGGTAAATAAAGCAGATGGTGTCACCTCCAAAGAGATTGTTGCTGTCACTTCCACCGATCACCAACCGAGCCTCGCTTCCACAGATCAACAACCGAGCCTCGCTTCCACCGAGCCAAGCGATCCAGTTTCACAACCGAGCCTGGTTGTATTGGACAAGCGTGCAAAGAGTAAACGAGCGAAGAAACCTGCTCCTACTGTGAGATCTCCTTATATGGCAGAGAAAAAAAAAGATAAAGTGGCAGCCTATAATCCATTTCCGCCAGTAAACAAAGAAAAGTTGAAGGAACTCGCTGATTGGTTGAAAACTGATCCGTAAGTGATTGCTTTACCCATAATAGCTTGATTTAGTCGTCCAAAACTGATTGCTTTTTTGTTTGCAGTCATTATTTAACTAAGATCGAGGACAAACCACGTACATCACCAACAAGGTGGTACCACTTCCTCCGGACAGCCAGAGGATGGCTGGAAGACTGCGTAAGTCTTCTGCACACGATTTAAGTCGTCTACAAAGTCGTCCAAGTAGACTACTTTCCAGACGACTTAAAGATAAATCGTCTGGAAAGTCGTCTACTTGGACGACCACGTAGACGACTTATAATTAAGTCGTCTTCGTCTGGTAACTTCTAACTTGTTATATTTAATATGCAGCATATAGATGCTTGGATTAATGTGCTAAGGCAGAGGTATCAGGAGAACCCACAAGCTTTCAGGAGCGAGCGAATGTGCTTCCTGGATCACAACTTTTCTCAGTCTTGGAGAGAGCAGTATCAGCTCTTCAAAACATCGGAACCTGATCACAAAGGTTTAGGAAGAGTTCTACCTGGTGGGGCGTCGTATTTTTATGACGGATCAATACCTTCATTTTGCCAATCAAACAAGAAGTGGGGGGAGGACATTGATGATATCTATGCGCCAGTGAACTTGGACGACAAGCATTGGGTTGCTATTTGGATATCGATCCCTAAGAGGCACATAGTCGTCTGGGACAGCATACCTTCATCTAGTGTACCAGACGCATGGGATGCGATAATGGAGCCTTTTCTCCAGATGGTCCCTTATCTGCTTGTTGAGTGCGCAGCCACCGACGAAATGCGGGTCAAATACGGGTTGGAGCCATACACATATGAGAGACCGCTGAAAGGTGTACCCACGGCCAACAATGGTGATTGTGGCGTGTACACTGTAAAGTACATTGAATGTCATGCGCTCGGGGGCTCCTTTGACCCTAAAGACTTTGCTAGGTGCAACGCGAAGAAAATGAGGGATAATATGGCGGTGGATATATGGAAGGAGCTTGTTGATCAGCATCTGAAAGAAAATGTGGATGGTGATAAGTTCGTGGGCATGTATGATTAGATTTGTATTTGAACATGATTTTTTAACATGATTTTTGTATTTGAACATGATTTTTTAACATGATTTTTGTATTTGAACATGATTTTTGAACATGATTTTTGTATTTGAACATGATTTTTTAACATGATTTTTGTATTTGAACATGATATAAGTTGTCTGGAAGAAATAAGTCGTCTGGAAGGTTTTCCAACTGGACGACTTACAAATAAGTCGTCTGGAAGGTTTTCCAACTGGACGACTTACAAATAAGTCGTCTAGAAGGTTTGGACGACTTATTATAAGTCGTCTGGAAGGTTTTCCAACTGGACGACTTACAAATAAGTCGTCTAGAAGGTTTGGACGACTTGAAGGGATAGTAGAAGGTAGTCTAAAAATAAAATACACTTGAAGGGATAGTAGAAGGTCGTCTAAAAATAAAATACACTGGACGACTTAGTAGAAGGTCGTCTAAAAATAAAATACACTTGAAGGGATAGTAGAAGGTCGTCTAAAAATAAAATACACTGGACGACTTAGTAGAAGGTCGTCTAAAAATAAAATACACTGGACGACTAAATATTTAGTCGTCTGGACGGGTAATCAAGACGGGACGACTTAAATTTAGGTCGTCTGGACAACTAGTCAACTGGTTGTGTACATTGTGGTTTCGTATGGCCAGTTTCCTTGCAGTTTGAGCATCTCCGTGCCCTGTGTTTCTTCCTGGGTTTGTGTCCTCTCATCCTAGATAGCTCCAACCAAGATTGCCATCTTGATTTCTTCGGTCTCCCCCGACCACGCTTTAGTTCTGGAGGAAAGCATTCTCGTTCCTCAATATGTTGTGACACGATAGGATATATATTCTCTGAGTATCCTGCATACAGATAATTCTTTGAGTACAGTGGACATACAAGTGTGGAGATATGCAAACCAGCATGTATTCCAGCAGCTATAGCATGAGAGCAAGGTATTTTCTCCACTCCATAGACACCACAATCACACTTTGCATGTTCCAAATCAACCACACAGTCCATTTTGCCACCTTTGACAAAGAAATGCCATCCATCAATTGGTTCGACCGTCATCATACCCGCTATCTCTTCTCGAACAGCAAGCAAGTATTCAACAGCCCGGCTATGTTCAGTTGTGAGACTCAAAGCATCTTGTCTCCTTTTCCAATACCATTTTCCTAACTTCTGCCTTATGAACTCCAGCAGGAACGTAATCGGAAATCCTCTTGCTCGCTTCAGTGCGGAATTAATAGATTCAGCAATGTTGCTTGTTTTTATGTTGAACCTGTTCCCCTTACAATAAACCCTTGACCATAGCCTGACGTCGGCTTTCTCCAAATACGTTGCAAGTTCCGGGTTTGCACTCCGTATCTCAGCCATGTACCGGTCAAAATCGTAAACCGTGTGAGCATAAGCAGCCCCTTTCACCAAGTACATGAGATGTTTCCCTTTAAACTTTTTGACAATGTTATCTTGAAGGTGATAATAACATATTCCTCGGGTTGCCCAAGGAAACACCTTATCACACGCACTTTTAATGGCCTTGTGCCGGTCGGAGACTATCACCAGAGGCTTGTCATGAGATATACAACTAGCCAATTTTGTGAAAAACCATTCCCAAGAAGGTATATCTTCCTCATCCACGATCCCAAAAGCCAATGGGAATATCTGAAAATTGCCATCTTGTGCGGCTGCAACTAACATAGTTCCTCCATACTTTCCACTTAGGTGAGTTCCATCCACCACAATGACCCTTCTCTGATACTTAAAACCTTTGATAGAAGCTCCAAAAGAGAGAAATAGATACTTAAATCTTTTCATAGAATCAAGTTCTATCGCCGTGATAGAATCAGGATTTGCAATGGAGATTTGCTCGAGATATGATGCCAGACGCGAATACCCTTCTTCTGCTGATCCTCTCACCAATCTTTGTGCATATAACAGTGCTCTGTATGAAGTGGTGTAATCAAGCGCCATGCCAAACATGTTCCTCATTGCATCAGTGATATGCTGCGGAGTTATCCCATCAATGATTCCAACACGATCAATGAAAAGACTACCTACATACTTCGGAGTACAGTGTCTCCGCTGAGCGATTCGGTCTCCCGCTGAGCATAAATGTTTTTCCACATACTTTGTTACCCAAAACGTGTTTGTCCCATGTTTGACACTCGCTCTGACCTTCCATCCACAATAGCTAACCGGACATGTTGCCACAACGAGAGTTTTCGTTGATTTGTATAATCTGAAAGAAAACTTACCCCTCACTGCTGCCAACCGCAGCTCTGAAAGCAGTGCACCCTTGCTAACAAAACTCTGGTTGACATAGATGGTACCATTCGATTTTCCTCCTTCAATAGCATTTGTCTTAGCATATGCCTTTTGGATTTCTTCAAAACAAATATTATCATCATCTTCCTCGTCCTCATCTGGAACCTTTCCATAAAGACTGTAATCCCCACCATTCTGATCCGTTTCACCAACAATAGAATTATCAGCATCCTCCTCCCCATTTTCCTCCTCCCCATCTTGATTTTCATCTTCAACAAACTCATTATCACCAACATCTTCATCATCACCACCAACATCTTCTTCCCATTCACCAGCTTCATCATTATCACCAACATCTTTTTCCCATTCACCAGCTTCATCAATATCCCTTTTCTCTGAAACCGTTTCGACCTTGCTGCGGCTTGATACACAAAGACATACTCTATGGGTTTTGAGTATCTCCAGCAAGTTTCGAACTTGTCTATCACTTGTAACATGAATGGGAAGACTGCCTGGAGCCATCATCATTTCTGCTGGTAATGAGTAGCTAATCTCCACACTCACTGTTCTCATGTCCAGGTTATAATCTTCTTGAGCCATTGCAACAAGTTCAGCATGTGTTGAATCTTCATTCAATAAAAACAATCTTGCTCCTTTGAGATCATCAACCACAAAATCCCAACGGAAATCTCTCAACAACCATTCTCCATACACTGCATGTAACTGAAAAATCATCTGCAAATATTCAAAATAAAACACATTAGTAAACATAGAGAAAATGAAGAAGTTCAATAAACATTGCCGCAGACGACTTAGCATTAAGTCGTCCAGAAGACTTAAAGGTAAGTCGTCTAAAGAGGTCACTTTTGCAATTGAAAATTAAAAGGGACGACTTAATTCTAAGTCGTCCGGCTTTGTTTGTTAAAAAAAAAACTTCAGACGACTTATATATAAGTCGTCTACGAGAAACGGGCTAGTTTTGCATTTGACCGAATCGTGTCAGATCTTTGACTATTTCTGGACGACTTATAATTCAGTCGTCTCTGGGAAAGTTAAAATTTCAATATTTTATGAAAACTTGACGACTTACGTGTAAGTCGTCCTAAGGTTAGTTTTGTAATTGAAAAATAAAACTTGAAATTTAACTTTCTCCAGACGACTTAGATGAAAGTCGTCCAGCTAAACGACTTAATTTAAGGTCGTCCGGGATAAGCAAGGTTTGACCAGAAAATTGGGAAAAATTCTGGACGACTTTGCTTTCCCCGGACGACTTTAAATTAAGTCTTCTGGAGGGACGACTTTATATTAAGTCGTCTGGTTAAAGTTAAATTATGAAGTTTTATTTTTCAATTACAAAACTAACCTAGGACGACTTACACGTAAGTCGTCAAGTTTTCATAAAATATTAAAATTTTAACTTTCCCAGAGACGACTGAATTATAAGTCGTCCAGAAATAGTCAAAGATCTGACACGATTCGGTCAAATGCAAAACTAGCCCGTTTCTCGTAGACGACGTATATATAAGTCGTCTGGAGTGTTTTTTTTAACAAACAAAGCTGGACGACTTAATTTAAGTCGTCCGTTTGACCAGCAGACTCATCAGTAAGTCTTCTACATACAGATGACTTACTAGTAAGTCTTCTACGCGAACAGATCTTGAAAAAAAATTCAAATTCGTACCTTAAACTAGGTGAGATGACTTCGTTTGCACACAGGGTCTTCTCCAACCACCCAGAACCTCAAACGAAAGCAACCGTAAGTAAAAACGAAAGAAATATGGCTCTGTCAACCATAGCCCATATTTTGAATCAAAAGCTTGAGTTTTTTGGATGAATATAGAGAGAAAGTGAAAGAAATGTTGTTTTTAGTTCATAACAATTGAAACAGAGAGAGTGTAAAGAGATTTACGTGCATTAAAGGGCATTAAAAGCTCCAAACAGTTCGTACAAGGTTGTTGCCACTATTCATTGCAGTGACAATATTGTAAATACTTGAAGAAGATGAGGTTGAGACAGTAAAGAAGCCATTTTCGAAAAAAAAAAAAAAAAATGTTAATGGCATTTTCGTAGATAAAATGCAGGTGTGGGGTTAAAATCTCAAAAAAAAAGGAGTCAAAAGAAAAGGTTAGTTTTCTGTTTGACTTCAAGTTTTGAGTTACTTTTGCAAAAAGCCCTATAAAACCTTATAAGGGTTCTCAAGTCTAGCAGCTTAATTCTCAAGTCTAGCAACCTAATTCTCAAGTCTAGCAGCCTAATTCTGCTTCATGTTATCAAAGATAAATAATTAAAATAAAGTCTTGAACTGAGATCATCGAATGAGTGATAGGAAAGCAACATATGGCCTCATTAAAAACCTATCTTTGGAAAACCCAGTGGGACAAAACCAAAGATAGGGAAAAAGAGCACACATATGTTACTTGCTCATTTGATGTCTATCTTGGAGCTGAGATGGCTTGAATTGTGGCAAGTGTGTCTTGGTTGATCAAGCTTCTTCCAAGACTCTCTTCTTGCTTCAGTGATGTCTTAAGTAATCCTCCAATGGCTTCTTTGAGTTGCTTGCTTCTGGCTCGAGTCATAGGACCTTCAGATATGGCTAGAGCTCCTCCATCAGCTGGATCATCCATGCTCTCATTATCTTCTTTGTTTGGCTGGTCCATGATCATATCATCCCCTCCCTCTTGAAAAGGATTTGTCCTCAAATCTAGCTCATCTGCAACAAAAGGAGCCAAGTCAGTAACATTAACGTTGATAATCAGATTACACTTACCTTGCAAGCCTCTTTGATAGGCATTGTTGCTGACTGGATTTGTTTGGTAGAAGGAACTGATACGTTGGGCTCTCCATACTCCTGATGCATTCCCCAAACCCGATTCACACACACTGAAACAAAACAAGTTAGCACATGCGAAGTTGTCATAAAGTAAGAGTCTTATCCCAAATTTTTTTCTGCTCGGTTTTGGATTGTAGGCTGCATCTGGAGGTGCTTCTTTGATGATGATAAAGCCAGGGACGTCTTGGTGGTTATCCTGGTCTAGATCAGGTGGTTTGAATCTCTTATCTTCCTCATTTTTGTAGTTTCTTCTTATATGCTTCCAAGCTCTCTTAAAATCTGCACATGGCTCTTTTGACAAAAACAAGTGCATCATATCTGTGTAATTAAATAAAGAACTTTTGAAAACATGATTATTTACCTTAGCATGCTCACCTGGTCGCCATAGACAGGATTGAGATGTTCTAAACTCAGAAAAGTTCAGACAAAGCAAACACAGAATCACCCGACTTGTAGAGCCCATAACTCTTTCATTTAGAACCTTTGGACATGATTCCAATTCGACGTGAGACCATGATGAGTTAAGTTTCCATGGCAGTTGAGTTTGTTGCTTAATTCCTTCTGGTTGCTGAGATATGATCCTCGGACTGCTCCTATGTCAAAGCTGGCGGCTAGACAGCTTCCAAGATTTGATTGTTGCATCTCCAATTTAGCCAAGGATCCATTCTTGATACTCTGATCATTACTATAGCCTCTCCTTTAGAAAAGTATAGCACTCAAAACTGTTTGTCCTCGGGTTGGTTTATTTGGAGATTGATGTAGACTGAGTCCATCTGGTGGTTTCTCTTTGATTTGAGAAGAAAACATGAGTTCTCCTCCTACTCCAGTAATCACTTCACCATTTACTCTAATGAAATCTCCATCTCCACTCTTGGTTTGACAATCTCTGAAATGGTATTGAAGCTTTTGCAAATCTAGTGGCTTACACACCTTGACATGATCAAGAAGCTAGACATTTTGATCAGCTTCCAAATCTTTATTACCCAAGCTGGTTCTAGCACGAGCAGAGCACTCTCCAGGGATGATAAGTATGCTGTCATATACTCCAGGTTTCCACAAGTAGATCTGTAACCTTCCAGCCCAATTGCGTTGTCTTGTTTGTTGGATCCAGGAAAGAGTGGGTAACATTCTCCAATTGGTTTCGTAGTGAAACTCTTGCTGAGCTGAGACGTGCATCCCTTTAACTTCAGATGGTAAAAGATCACCAAAAACAATTGTTGTTGCTGCCGATTTCTTCTCAATCACTATGGGATTGTTCCTGTGATTCCACAAATCTCCTCCAGGCTCAAATACAACATGTTCCATGCCCAGTTCGTGTCTTGAAAGCTCTACTGCTCTGGTCTTGTTCCAGACAAAGAGATGGATCAGAAAAGTATCCAAGAATGTCTTTTGGAGATCACACGGATCAAAGACAATCAGTTGTCCCTTTTTGTAAGCTGTTTGTGGTTCCCTGGGTGTCTCTTCTGGTACTATGGCTTGTTTGAAAGGAACCATGACGTTCTGAACAGGCTGCTCATCTTTCTGAATGGCAACTGATGATTCTTTGGCTTGATCTCCTTGAATAGAGGTAGTTGATACCGGCTCTGCTGAATTAAGTTCTGAGACTGAAGTGATTAACTCCTGGTTCTGTTCTTCTAAGGATGGACGTGTAGTATGGGTATCCCTGAATTGTTTCTCCACATCCATAATCACCTGAGACAGCTTCTTTATGTCCTCCTCACTGAACCAGCTCGTTGTCTTGCTAGGTAAACCAATAACACTGGTTGAACTTGATCTCATTCTACTTTGTTGTTCCTGGACTGAGTTTGAAGAGCATGGCTTTGTTTCATACTGTTTTCGAAGTACTTCCTTGTGGTACTGTCTTGGAACATACTTATGACACATCAAAGCCCTCAATTTGAGCCAGGTTGCAACAGGTTCTTTTCCATAGTGTCTCCTAGATGACACCAATTGATTCCACCAGCTTGAAGCATAACCATAAAACTCAGCAGTAGCCATTTGAACCTTCTTTCTTTCAGCAGAGTGTTGACAGTTAAAAATCAACTCCATCTTCTCTTCCCACTCCACGTATGCAGCAGGGTCAGCATCACCATAGAAAGGAGGGATTTTTAGCTTTTGATCAGCCAATTTATCTTTGTGATTGCTTCGGCCTTCATGCCCACGTCTTTGTCTCCTCTCACTGCTTCTAGACTCAAAACTCTGACCAGTAGCTTGTTGGAGTTCCTGTCTCAACTCATGCCGGAATTTATCAAGGCTGGCTTTCATCTTCTCCTGCATCTGAGCACTCATAACCTTAAGTAAAAGCTTTTCATCCTTAGTGAGTTCTCCTTTTTGATCTCCTGCCATGGTACCTGAGACAAGAGAAAGACTAAGCCAGTAAGTAGTTCAAAATCAAAATTAAATAAGGAAAACAAACAAGAGATGAAACAGATTCAGCACAGATCTAGAATAAAAATTCTCAGATTTATCACATTCAAAGCACAGAACAACAGATCTATCAATATTGACCTCAGATTGAAAATAACAAGCCCTAAATCAGACAATAATCAGATACTCAACCTAAGATTAGATCTAGAACAGTTTGACCAAAAACTCAAACAGATCAAGAAAAACTCAACCTATTCAAGCCCAAATCGAATCAGATTCAAATCTAGACAGAGAATTTCGACCACAAACCCAAACAGAACAGATCTAAACAGATTAGAAGAATTTCAATTTTTTTTTTTTTCAGATCTAGGGTTTATAAGAAAATTTCGAAATTGAAAACAGAAGTAGAGAGTTTAGAAACTTCCTTCCAGAAATTTGCTCTGATACCACATAATACACTCCTAGGATGCTTCTCTGGTTGGAATGGGATAGATCCTTGCAAACAGAGAATCAAAGACTCAATCTGCTTCAAGGTTTGTGGAATGAATGGTGACACAAAGAGATGTGAGAGGTCTTCTTGATACTCCTAAGTGAATCCCTTGGATATGACACACCAAGACAATCACTCTTGTGGTTTTGTTAGATATGACACACTAACAAAGACTCAAGAAATCTCAGATCTACAAGAAGACTTGCAGCCGTCAGAGAGAGACAAGAGTCTGAAAATAAAAGATTGGATAGTTCTATTAGGGTTTTCAGACACATATTTATAGAGAAGGCAAGGAACAAGCTCTTTGGTCTCTAAATGGGCCTTAAAAATAAACCTTATAAAACCTTATAAAAACCTTATAAAACCTTATAAGGGTTCTCAAGTCTGGCAGCTTAATTCTCAAGTCTAGCAGCCTAATTCTGCTTCATGTTATCAAAGATAAATAATTAAAATAAAGTCTTGAACTGAGATCATCAAATGAGTGATAGGAAAGCAACATATGGCCTCATTAAAAACCTATCTTTGGAAAACCCAGTGGGACAAAACCAAAGATAGGGAAAAAGAGCATACATATGTTACTTGCTCATTTGATGTCTATCTTGGAGCTGAGATGGCTTGAATTGTGGCAAGTATGTCTTGGTTGATCAAGCTTCTTCCAAGACTCTCTTCTTGCTTCAGTGATGTCTTAAGTAATCCTCCAATGGCTTCTTTGAGTTGCTTGCTTCTGGCTCGAGTCATAGGACCTTCAGATATGGCAAGAGCTCCTCCATCAGCTGGATCATCCATGCTCTCATTATCTTCTTTGTTTGGCTGGTCCATGATCATATCATCATGTATACCAAGCCCCAAGACAAGCAGAGTTGAGCTCAATTAGGTTGGAGGTCAGCTTTGGTTCCTTCAAACACTCTCAGCAAGTGTAGCATAGTTGACAGGTTGATCCACTTTGGTATCTTTAGTACTATCTGCAACTAGTAAGTCTAGAATGGTGTGGTTAGATAGCAAGCAAAATCAATAAGTTGTTCATCCCCTTCTTGACTCAATAAATTTTTTTTTTTTTGAAAACATTTTCATAAGACTCATGAATAAACTACTATCAGTAAACCTCACCCCAGACTTAAACTACACTGTCCCCAGTGTAAATTCAATCAGAGTTATGGTAATAACTAAATCATAAGGACTCAATGTAACAAGTTAGAACAATATACCAGACCGGAATGGATGTCGATCGATGTAAAGGTGTTGATATCGGTCGCGGCAGGTGATGTTCTGTCGATCGATGTTGGTAGTGTTTCGTCGGTCGATACTCACAGCAATCGTCTACTTGGATCTCTCTTTTTTTTTATGACCTGAATTAATTAAAAACCAACTTAAATACTAGATTAATAAAAACTAATTAAATATTACCTAATAATGGGTTGCCTCCCACTCAGCGCTTTGTTATAGTCATTTAACTTCACTTTTGGAGGTGATTCGACTAGTAATGTGGAAAGTTGGAACTTGCTGGGAAACAAGTCTCCATCTTTTCTCTGCGCTTGTTGAACCATGTACCAGTGAAGTCTCTCATTGCTTCATCTCCTCTATGCCATCTGTCCTTCATTGTTGCAGTTGTGTTCTCTGTCTTCTGTAATCTGTCTCCAAGACTTTCAAAGTTGAACTGATGTCTCATAAGTGTAGCGTAAGTGTCAGCTGAAATATCCTATCCATGGTTGTGTGTATCAGACATGTCTGATGTCACCTTTGGTACTAGCCTGCCTCGGTTTGTAGCTTCGTCGACCGATGTGCGTCTATGATTGTCGGTCAATTTTTTGTTGCGTATGTCGATCGATGCTGATGCTTCTGGTCGACGAGCGACGTATCCCTGAATCTCTACTATCTCCCTCTGTATTGCTTCTATCTGAGAAGTCAAAGACCTTGTTGGTGTCAAAATCGGTCACGACGGAGTCAATGTCTAAAAGTCCCCGGAAAGTATTTCTCGCAATATAAATTTCGTATAATTTTTATTGAAAAGGTTATACGACGAGTTATCGATATATTTTATCGACAACAAGACGCAAACATTGTTGGGGTCAAAAACGGTTATCTCAAAATAAACGAAATATTTCTCAACACACTCTCGACAAAAGCTCCTGAGCAAAAGACTCGAGAGAAATGGATCACGGAACCAAACACGCAGTCCAACTCGTTTGCTCAGACCTTTTGAGGTGCAGAACTGCACAGACACGTCAGATGTTTAGCTATGGATGAAGATCTCGCCATGGTTTGATTGAGTCCATCTTTTGATACAAGATAGATCTTTGAGTTAGCTTTCAAATGCCACCGGTCTGCGGTCAATCAGCATCCTAAAGCATAAGTTATGCCTGTTTTATTGAAGGGTGGACAGAGCACACCGTCCAACTCGGTGGATGGCCGAGCTGGATCGACCAAAACGACCAGCTCGGCCATCCGCCGAGCTGAACCAGTCCAGCTCGGCAGATGGCCGACCTGAATGGACCACGCGACCATCTCAGCCATCCGTCGAGCTGGACTGGTTCAGCTCGGCGGATGGCCAAGCTGGATCGAACACGCGACCAGCTCAGCCATCCGCCGAGCTGTACCGACCAGCTCGACCATCCGAAGAGCTGGACTAGTCCAGTTCGGCGGATGGCCGAGCTGAATTGAACACGTGACCAGCTCGGCGGATGGCCGAGCTGGATCGAACACGCGACCAGCTCGGTCATCTGCCGAGCCGGATGGCCGAGCAGGATCGAACACGCGACCTGCTCGGCCATCCGCCGAGCTGGATTGATAATGCGACTAGCTCGGCCATCCGCCGAGCTGAACCAGTCCAGCTAAACCAGCAGTTGAGAGAGTGTATAGGACTTTGCCACCCTTTCCTCCTAACAAGACGCAAACTAAGCGAGAATTGGATAAAGCGATCTGCAAGAAAGCATTCGTTAAAATTACGCTGGAAATGCCACTAACTGATGCCATAAAAGTATCACCTTCGATAAAGAAGTATGTTAAGGACATGGTATCCAACAGCTTCCCAGCTGTCGAACACAACGTCATGATTGTTTCAGACAAGGTGAGTGCAATAATCCAAGGCGAAACTCCGATCAGGAGACCTGATCCGGGCAGTTTTGTTCTGGATTGCAGCATACGAAACAAGAGTTTTCCTCGATCCCTTTTTGACCTGGGATCCAGCGTAAATCTAATGCCGCACTCTGTCGCGATATCCCTGGGATACGACGAGTTCAAACCAACCAAAATAACTTTGGTTCTTGCTGATAAGTCCGTTAAAGTACCTGAGGGAGTACTAGATGATGTGCCAATAAGGATTAATGACTGTCACGTACCAACGGACTTCGATATGTTGAAATACCAGAATGAACCAAAAGATTCCCTCATTTTAGGTAGACCACTTCTAGCTACCGCTGGTGCGATCATCGACGTGAAGTAAGGTCGAATATGTCTAAACATTGGAAACATTCCAATGACCTTCGATATGGAAAAACTGATCAGACGACCCTTAATCGATAAACAAACCTCTTACATGGATGAAATATTTGAGTTGGCTGAAAAAGCCTTCATAGACGTATGCTCAGATGATCCCATGGAAAAAGTTCTCACATTTACAGAAGAGGAGACGTTTAGCAACAGCAGAAGGGCTGATGAATACGCGCAATTAATGGACGCAAGTGTAGAATTAACAAATGTCGATGACATGGTGAATGACGATTTGGAAATCAACGTCGATCGATATTTGAAGGCCGCCTTCGATCGACCATCCTCGCTAGAAAACTGGGATCCCGAGAAAGCACAAAAAATTGAGTTAAAGCAACTACCTGCCAGACTCAAATACTCTTTTCTCTAAAATAAATCCTACCCCGTAATCGCAAATGCCAACTTAACAAACTGAGAGCTTGCGTTGTTACTTATTAAACTGTGGAAGTATAGGAATGCTATCGGGTACTCTCTTGAGGATATTCCTGGTATATCTCCAAATCTGTGCATGCGCCGAATTCACTTAGAAGACGATTCCAAATCGTCAGTGGAACAACAAAGGAGGCTAAACCCGAATTTGAAAGAAGTTGTTAAGAAGGAAATTATCAAACTTCTAGATGATGGAGTCATCTACCCAATTTCGGATAGCAACTGGGTAAGCCCCGTGCATATTCTACCTAAGAAAGGTGGAATTACAGTGGTAAAGAATGATAAAAACAAACTAATTCCTACACGAACTTTCACTGGACATCGAATGTGTATCGATTATAGAAAACTAAATGCTGCCACCAGAAAAGATCACTTTCCTTTACCCTTCATTGATCAAATGTTGGAAAGATTGGCAAATCACCAATACTACTGTTTTCTTGACAGATACTCGGGATTTTTCCAAATCCCTATACATCCTGATGATCAAGAAAAGACTACCTTTACATGCCCTTACGGAACATTCATATACCGCAGAATGCCATTCAGTCTTTGTAATGCTCATGCCACTTTCCAACGATGCATGATGTCAATCTTTACGGACATGATAGAAGATTTCATGGAACTCTGATATCACTCAAATTACCCTAAGGAGTGAATTACTCTCTCAAATAAGAGGTTCAGTTGTAATACTTAGGGATCAAATCCACAAAGAGCTAGGGAACCTAATAAATCTAATCAGATTAGTTAAGCTAGGTTGTTTAGTGTTTTAAATGTAAAGTTACAGGTTTGTGAGCAAGTGATTGCTCGATTGATTGATTGGGGTTTTGGTACTTAAATGGAAATAGCTAGACTTAGGGTTTTTATTCAGGTAATCAGGATTATAATTCTACAGATGCATAATAAGTTGTATGCAAGACATTATAGAGCTAAACACTTAATAACAAACCATTAGGCTTTCGCTTTCTAAGTTTGTCTATTGACTAGTGTCGATCGATTGTTCTATAGGAATATCGATCGATACACTTGTTGAAATGTCGACCGATTAGTCAATTGGAATATCGACCGACGCTCTTGGTCAAGCGTTAATGCGCGGATTAAATATGCTCACTAAGCTTCCTAGTTCATCTCTCGCCTTACTCTAGCAATCTTAGCTCAGTTAGGATGGATTCAGGGTGATATGCAAGCTATCACTTATGTCTACGACTCATAGGGCAAGTTCTAGGTAGCTAATCTAGAAACAGACATTAATGACAATCCTAAAGATGAATATCACAACTTAGCAATATATAGTTGGGGCTAATCCCTCATAACCTATTTAAACCCTAAAATCTAACAAGAGAACTACTTAGACATGGCTAAGCAATTCATAACAGCAATAAGGTATAACAACTGCATAGATAAATAAATAGATATCAATGGAGTTCCAATCACAAATCTGTTTGGATCTTCTCTCCAATCTACTAATTATCCTAGAAAACCTTTGCTTTAAAATCAGTAAAACAAGAAAGCACACTTTGCCTCTAACATGTTGACAAAGCTTTATATAATTAGGTTAAAACTCGTCAGGGGTAATCTTGTAAATAGGTGAAGACTTGGGCTCTAAGTCGGCTGAGACCAAATGGGCTTTCTGCGCGCCTCGCTGTCGATCGATGTCAATATGTGAACATCGATCGATTATTCTTCCTCAATGTCGACCGATGGTCGTGCTCGATGGTCATCTCGGGTGCTTACTCCAAATATCTCCAAAATGCTCTAAAATCATCACTTTCCTCCAAATCACTCTTGATCCTATAAATATGCTAAACAGGTCGCTGCACAGTGTAGCTGTGCGGGGTGGTCGACGGAGCACTGAGGAGGTTTAGGTTGGGATGAAACTGGATGCTGGCGAGGCCTGCTGAGAAGTCTGTGAGTGCACGGTGGGGTAGCTGTACCAAGTGCAGGCCATCCTCATCCCTGAAACACCAGTAGCGGTTCCCCTTGAGCCATTGTCCACTCGTGAGGTGCGCTGCATCCATGTAGAAGATCTGGTCGTTCATCGTAGCATCATCTAGTGGTACTCTGCAGTGTCTGAAGATCGGTGTAAGTAGACTCCCGACCGTCTCCTTCTTCTTTCCCTGGGACTGGAACAGCTTCATCTTCAGCTTGACGAGATGCTCAACGAAAAGGGATCCTAGGTTGAGCCATGTGTCGTCTGCGGGCTCCTCAATGTCCTCGATGTTAACCAATCTCCTCACCACGTAGTAGACTAATGTGAGCTCATCACCGCATAGTAGACTACTAGGTTTCATCTTGCACAACTGAGTGTTGGCAAGGACCTTCATGAAGTAGCGCAGAGTCGGGTGACGAATGTCCGTCTGATGAGCTGAGCCGGAGCCGAAAATGCCCATAGCGATGTGCTCCTAAAAGTGTGACCTCCCTGCGAAGTCAGGTACGACGGCGTGCTGAAGCTCGGTGTTCTGGAACACGTAGAATGTGCTGAGAGCGGAGAGAGGGATTCTGTAGTGGATGTCGCGAATGAAGAATGTCAAGATGCCCTCTGTTAGAGAATTTTTGTGTAGGATCTTTGTGAGTACCATAGAACGATGGACAAGGCTAGTATTTGTATTAATTTCGTGAGTATTAGAGAGAAGTAGACTTGAAGAGATGTTTTTATTAGATTAAAGAGCTGGAACTACAACAGTTTTGAGTAAGAACCCTAGTTATAACCGCCTAGCTCTAATCTCTAAGTCTCGAAGTGTCGATCCCCTGCTTTAGGGTTTAGGTTCCCTTTATATAATCTTCCTAAGCCGGGCCTTAGTCGGTTGGACTAAGTTAAACTCTTCCATATTCGGAAATATGGAAGGTTATCATCCGAAGTTTTCCATTTCCCGGAGGAAGGGGGCGATCCTGGGACCGGGCCCGAAAAACACCATAGCGGGGAACCGGGGTTCCTTCTAGCGGGGATCATGGGAACCGGGGTTCCTTCTAGCAGGGATCCTGGGAACCGGGGTTCCTTCCAGCAGGGATCCAGAGGCCGGTGTCCTGCCTGGGGTCTGGAGGAATTCAATACCTGAGTATTTTTCCCCAACAGTTTGCCCCTTATTTCTCGATTTCTTCATCGAACTCGGGGAATAACCTGTGCACTCAAGTCAACCGGAGTTGCTCATTCTCAGCAGGCTTCCCTTAGGCAGGACATCGCTCCAGTAATCATGCGATCCCGGGCTCCACTCAGGTCGGAACCGTACTCTGAACCCGAGGGATGATCAGTTTCCCCTATATCAGACCGGGGTCTAGTGCTACTTGGTCTGATGATTCTTGTCGAAGATGGGAAGCTCTGGGCTTCTGATGATGTCTTGGATACGATGGAGCCTGGAGCTCTGATGTTCCCTAAGGAGGAGCTACATGCACTGATATGCAGAGGATAGACCGGGGGCTGGGGCCCGTACTAGATGCTCTTTTTATTCTTCCAAAAACGTGCACTTTCCTCTTTATAGGAAGTATTTTCCCTTTTTTCTGCAGAGATCGAGTTTCCTTTTCGCCGCTTATTCTTTAAATCAGGGATTCTTCGAGATATTTGGAAACATCCTTATTTCCTTTTCGGATCCCACGGAAAAAGGGAGCGACCCGGATATAAATAGAGATTCACGATAGTTCCTAGCTGGCCTCAACCCAACTCTAGCGCTGATTCTTAGCTGAGAAAGATGAATCCCGAGCTGCTCTAATTTCTGTCCTTGCTCTTGGGTGGTCGTACAATGCCGCGTCGTCATTTTACCGATCCTTTCTCGTCCCCTGTTCCATCTTTGGGGAATGTTCTTGAGGCTCATAGTGAAGTGGTTCCGATGGCGCCCCTGAGAAGGCTCCGTTCTTGTTTCTTTGATGATGGTCCCCGTTCTGAGATCCGAGAGGGGACCTGGCTAACATAAGGAGGAAGTACTTGATTCATCCTTCAGTGGGGATGAGGAGTCTGACCGAGTTCAAACGCGCTCCATATCTGGAAGCAAGCTTCCGGGGTGTTATTTCTGCTCTTATAGACGAAGTGTCATCTTTCTTTGGTTTCTGTCCTTCTCAACTTACTCCCCTAACCTGGAGGACTTTAATGGCTATCCAAGTGCTTGGAGAACTCCATGGATTTGCATAATATTTTATACTCTTATTACTTTTCTCCTTTGGCGAACAAAGATGGGTTCTACCATCTTCGATCCAGTGACGGCGCCCCTTTGGTCGAGGAACCTTCGAGGGGTGTCAGAGGCTTTGGGGATGGTTGGAACAGCCGGTACGTGTTCGTGAAGATTCAGGAGCCAGTGGGTTACCCTACGTGTTGGCGTACCATGGGTAAGTTTTTCTTCTGAGTTTTGAATTTTACCGTCCTTTAGGGAGCTTGATCCTGACGTTTCAACTCTTGCTTTGTCAGATGTTTCTCACCCGGTTTCCTTTGCTGGAGAAGCAGTGGCGAACCTTATAATCGGAATTCCTCGGCGATTCCGCTGGGTGACCTTTCTGGTGAGCAGGGAGGCCTTGCGTCATAGTCGTGTTTCGGGTAAGCCTTTCCTTTCTATCTGATAAGACTCTGTCTTTGTTTGCTTCTCATGATATATATATTTATGTTTTAGGGAACGTGACAAGGTCTCCGGCATCGGTTGTCTTTGACGAGTATCAGAAGGTTAAAGCGTGGAGGCGGCGTCTTTCTTATACTCCTCCACCAAGACTAGCGAGGGCCGCTTTATCGGCTGGGGGTCTATCTTCTATTTCGTCAACAAGCGTCGAGATTATGCCTAATCGGGACCTTCTGGCAGATGCTCATCAGAGATTGACTAGCGAGGCACTCCTTCTCCGTGGCCAGGTACAAGACATGATGGCTTGCCGACACCTACTAATTCAACAAGTGAGAGCTTCGGCTAGGTGGGAGCTTATGAAGGAATGGCTGGAGAAGCGCGTAGGTCATTGGAATCCGGAAGAAGAATATCGGCATCATCACCTATTTTTATCTGGAGGGTTTAACCATCGATCTGAGGATCTCTCCCAGGCTGCAACCCCGAGATTTGTTATAGGGTCGCGATTCTCGGAGGGACCTTCTTTCTGATTTATCTTTTGAGACTTTGGTTTTTGTCGCTTTCTTTTGAATAAAGGCGCTCTTCATAGCCCGCTCCTTGACTTTATGAATAATAATGCTTCATGTTTTACCCTTTTATTTACTCCTTGCTGTTACTTCGCTCCTGCACGCTTTTTCTTTTGAAAAATATTTTTTCGCCTGTTTCTCGATCGAGGTGGGACTATGTAGTCTATGATCCCTCTTTTTTCATAGGTTGAATGATAGGATCTGAGGAGATATGCTAATAATAAGTAGGTTTTCGGGCTAGAATGTGGACTGTTTGGAGTCTGGAGAATGATCTCGTAACCCGGAGGTTGCATGAGGACCCGAGGATCATCGGAGATGGAGGCACAGAGGCTCTCTTAGGATCCTTAGATCGTGTTTGGGACCCGGAGGTTCCTGTCAGACCACGAGGTCTTTTATCTGGGACCCGGATGTCTTTTCTCTAGGTCCTGAGACCGAGACTGGGGCCCGGAGGCGATGTAGGAATCCGAATATTCTCTGATTAGATTCGGAGATCGTGGCTGGAACCCGGAGGTTTCTGTGATTGGACCCAGAGGTCGTATGAGAATACATGGTTTTTCCCGTAGATCCGGAGATCGTATAGGGACCATGGTGTATTTGGACCCTGTGGTCGTGTGGGAACCCGGAGGTCCTTTAGGGATGTAATGACCCCGATGCACCCTAGGCTGCACAGGGGTTCTATTCTTTCTTCTAGAATCGTATTAGCCCTTTGAGGCTGTGTTGGAACCCGAAGGTTTGGATCCGGAGATCGCTTGTTGGAACCCGGAGGTTCTTTGAAGTTGTAATGACCCCGATGCGCCCTAGGCTGCACAGAGGTTCTGACTTCTTTTATCTTTGGAACCCTGAGGCCAAATAGGAACCCGGAGATTCTTCCTTAGATCCTGAGATTCTTTGATTGGAACCCGGAGGCTACGGGGTAACCCGAAGGTTCTTCCTTAGATTTTATGCGTAGGACCCGTAGTCGTTTGGGGAACCATGGGTTTCCTTTTTAGATCGGGGGCTCGCATAAGGACCCGGAGTTCCTTGGGAACCCAGAATGTTTTGTTTTTTTGCAGGGACCGTACTCCGCCTTCCTAGGCAAGGCTACTACCGGTACCTGTTTGGATTTCGCATTCTGCCGCTCGGAAGCTGGCCACTATCGAGTTCCTATGCTGTATTCTACTTCTGTAGGAAGTCACTGACAGGCTTAGAGGGTGCTGGTGTGGGTGTTATGACCCAAGTGCCAGGCTTACGCTGCTTTCCACGTCTGGAGAAGCAGGATTTTGATTGCTCCCTGTATTTCACAGTACTTTTGCAATGAGTATATACCATGTGTTCCCTGTATCGTGTAGCTCGTAGCGTTTTAATACATGTACTTTTCACATTGGTACTCTGGGGACCCCGATGCGCCTTAGGCTGCACATGGGTTTTAGGTAGTTTTGACAGCATACTCAGGCTTGCACATACCCATTCTTGTTTTATGTCTCATACCCGTTTTGATTCTTTGTAGGCGTGCCACTGTGGTCGTGCCACTTTTTGTGAGGGTTGGCCAGGATCAGAGGTCTCTGGAGACCTGATCCAGCTCGTATGCCCTTTTAAGTAAAATGATTTCCCCTCTGCTTTTATAGTCGGAATTATTTTATTATAAGCTTTGTCCGGAGACGTTTAGCATACATAGGAGTAGGAAATCATAATTCTTAAATAGTATATAGTAGTAAAGAAATTATGATCCGGAGACCGTATTAAAAATGATAGGCTTTGAGGTGCAGGGCGTTCCAGCAGTTGGGTTGTATTTTACCTTTGCTATCTTGCAGCCTGTAGGCGCCTGCTCTCCGCACCTCGATGACCTTATAGGGTCCTTCCCACCCTGGGGTGAGTTTCCCCGTTCCTTTTTCTGCTCGTCGTAGAACCTAGTCCCCTTGCTGAAAGGTTCTGGTTCTGACTTTCTTGTTGTACGTCCTGGCGACGTCTTGCTGGTAGGACTAGTTTCTCAGTCGAGCCGCATCTTTTTTTCCGTCGAGCAGGTCGAGGCTTAGCGCCATCAGCTCGTTATTCTCCTCCTGAGACGTAGATCCGGAGACCGTTGTTCTTACGTGCATCTCTGTAGGTACAATGGCCTCAGAGCCGTAGACCAGCGAGTAGGGGGTTTCCCATGTTGTTGTTTTAGGAGTGGTCCGGTAGGCCCAGAGGACTCCGTGTAGCTCTTCTGCCCACTTCCCGTGAGAGCCCTCCAGTTGCTTTTAAGCATGTTGACCACTGTTTTGTTCGTGGACTCGGCTTGTCCGTTAGACTGGGGGTGTCAGGGTGTGGCGAAAGTTAGTTTTATGCCCCAGTCCTTGCAGAACTCCTTGAAGTTGTGGCTCGTGAACTGGGGTCCATTGTCGGTGATGATCTCGTGGGGGACCCCGAAGCGAGTGATAACGTAGGTCCACAAGAACTTTCAGATCTGGAGATCTGTTATGCGGCTGAGCGCTTCTGCTTCGACTCACTTGGAAAAGTAGTCAGTAACTATCATAAGGAAGACCTTCTGCCCCGGCGCCATAGGGAATTTCCCTACTATATCCATGCCCCATTTTCCGAAGGGCCATGGTGAGCTTATGGACTTGAGGTTCTCCGGGAGAAGCTTGGAACTGGAGCGTGCCTCTGACACTGGTCGTAGTGCTTGGCTTGTCTGTCGGCGTCGGCGGCCATCGTGGGCCAGTAGTAACCTGCCCTTCTGGCTCTGAGCACCAGGCTTCTACCGCTAGAGTGGGATCCACAATCTCCTTCATGTAGTTCTACAAGGATTCTAGCGGCTTCTCGAGGTGTGACGCACCTTAGGTACGGGCCAGAGAAGGATCTCTGGTACAGCTTCTCCTGGGAGATACAGTACCTTGCGGCTTGCTTCTTAATTTTCCTGGCCTCTTTGCGATCTTCCGGGAGAATATCGTTCTCTAGATACTGGATTAGGGGGGTCATCCAGGTTTCGCCTTCTTCTACAGCAGAGACCTCCTCTAATGGGAGTTCCTCCAGGGTGGCTGGCCACTGAAGCACAAGCAAGGTTGTGTTCATCTGGCTGTTTGTTTCGAGGGCAGACCCCAAATTAGCCAGGGCCTCGGTTTGCGAGTTTTGTTCCCGGGGGATCTGAGTGAGCTTGCAACTCTTGAACTTCTTGATCAGCCGCTGGGCGACCGCCTGATAGTGGATCATGCTGTCGTCTTTTGGTTGGTACTCTCCATGTACTTGGTTGATTATCAGCTGGGAGTCGCCGAAGACCTGGATGTTTTCTGCTCCCATTTGGTGGGCGAGAGTTAGTCATGCGATTAGAGCCTCGTACTCGCTTTTGTTGTTGGTTGCTTTGAAGTTGCATCTCACGGCCCTTGAGGCCGTATTCCTTGTCGGCGAGGTAAGCACTATTCCCACTCTAGCTCCTCTGACATTGCCGGATCCATCAACGTGCAGGATCCATTCTCCCTCTTCCTTGGTTTCGCCTCAGAGGCGTACTTCTCGCTCCAAAGCTGGAAGTAAGGCATGGGAGAATTCGGCCACGAAGTCCGCTAGGACCTGTGACTTTATAGCTGTGGCAGGTCGAAAGATTACGTCGTACTACCCAAGTTCCACAGCCTATTTGGCTAGGCATGCGGAGACTTTGGGTTTGTGGAGGATCAACTTTATAGGGAAGGAGGTGACAACCACGATTGGATGAGCCTGGAAGTATGGTCAGAGCTTGCGAGCGGCGACTATCAGGGCTAAGGCCAGCTTCTCTAGATGGCTATAGCGGGTTTCCGCGTCCAGGAGTGCCTTACTTACATAATAGATTGGTAACTGCTTGCTTCCCTCCTCGCCGACTAGGACGGCGCTCACGGCGTGTTCGGAGACTGGAAGATATAGCAGCAGGACCTCACCAAGTAGTGGCTTGGATAGGAGAGGAGGAGTGGTGAGATACACCTTTAGCTCATGGAGAGCGGATTCGCACTCTTCCGTCCACTGGAAGTCCTTTGGATTTTTGAGGGTTCTGCAGAAGGCGTGAGATTTGTCGGAGAGTCTGGAGATGAACCTGCTCAGGGCCGCCATTCTTCCTGTTAGCTTTTGGACCTCCTTGACATTCTTCGAGGAAGGGATTGAATGAATGGCCCTGATTTGCTCCGGGTTGGCCTTGATGCCCCGGTGGGTTACAATGTACCCAAGGAACTTGCAAAAACTGACCCCGAATGAGCATTTAGCTGGGTTGAGCTTCATGTTATTCTTCCGGAGGGTGGAGAAGGCTTGATGTAGGTGAGATATGTGGTCCTCAGCCTCCAGGGACTTGACCAGCATGTCGTCGATGTTGACCTCCATGGTTCGCCCAATCTGGTCCGCAAACATCATGTTCACCAGTCGTTGGTAGGTTGATCCTGCGTTCTTTAGGCCGAAAGGCATAACCTTGTAGCAGTAGATCCCTCTGGACGTCATGAAGGATGTTTTCTCCTGGTCTTTCGGATGCATAAGTATTTGATTGTAGCTGGACAACGCGTCCATGAAGCTCATCAGCTGATGCCCCGCGGTGGCGTCCACCAGCTTGTCGATATGAGGTAGCAGGAAGGGGTGCTTTGGACAGGACTTGTTGAGGTCCGTGAAGTCTATGCAGACTCTCCACTTACAGTTCTTTTTCTTGACCACGACGACGTTGGCCAGCCATTCCAGATATTGCACCTCACGAATGAACCCCGCGCCAAGCAGGCTTTTGACTTCATCGTTGATGATTGCGTCCCTTTCGTGAGCAAACTTTCTTCTCTTTTGTTTTACAGGTTGATGTAGGGGATCGACCTGCAGCTTGTGCATGATGATATTCGGGTCGATCCCAGGCATATCTGCGTGGGACCAACCGAAGAAGTCGGAGTTGGACCTGTGGAAGTCTATTAATCTCCTCCTCAATCCTTCGGTCAGCTTGGATCAGATCTCCTTCGGTAAATGGCACGTCGTCCATTTCCTCTACCTCCGGTTCCTCGGTGTGATGAGCCAGAGGCTTACTCTGTAATTGCTATAAGACCTTGGTCTTTCCCTTCAGAGTAGTCTGGTAGAAGGAGCGGGAATACTCCTGATCTCCTCTGATCGCCTTTATGCTCAGGGTGTACGGAATTTCACCATTTCATGAAGAATCGAAGGGACGGCTCCCATGACGTGAATCCATGGTTGTCCTAGGATCATATTGTAGGACGAGTCGCAGTCAACAACGAGGAACTTGGTTGACATGTTGATCCCTTCAGCGTATACGGGGAGGATAACCACTCCGGCGGTTTGTTTGACTTCTCCGCTGAACCCTATAAGCGGGGTTATCCTCCGAGTTAGAGCGCTTTCCTCCAGCCCCAGATCCTTGTATGCGGCCTGGAAGATGATGTTAACGGAGCTTCCATTATCTACCAATATCCTTTTCACCAGGCAATTCGCTACAGTGAACGATATGACCAGGGCGTCGTGATGCGGGGTGAGAACTTTCTCCTGCTCCTTGGCTGTGAAACTTATTTTGTCCGTACCTAGGAGTAGGCGTTTTGGCTTGGCTGCCACTAGGCCGTGCTTGGCGTTCCAGGTGCTTTTCTTCGCGGCTGCCTGGCTTATGCCGCTGATCCCCGAACCGCCCGATATGACATGAATCAATCGGTCCTGTCGAGGTGGCGAGACGGGAGCAGATTCAATGGGCTTTCCCGTTGTGTCCTTGCTTAGGTGGCTCTTGGCCTTCTCAAAAAGGAACTCCTTGAGGTGTCCTTTCTTAAGCAGCTCGTTGACCTCGATCTTTAGTGTGACGCGGTCCTCCATTTTGTGACTATGGTCTCGGTAGAAGTAGAACCAGAATCCAAGGTTCCGGAAAGAGTCGGGTGCTTTCATCTTCTGAGGCCATTTGACCTGTTGGCCCATCTACCTCAGAACATTGATCAGCTCCGGCCTTGAGACGGAGACGTGAGAGATGTCTGGCCACGTGGACACTGCCATCCCTTCTGCCTTCTCGATCGGCCGGTTATGGTATCTGCCCCGGCTTCGATTTCCGGAATCACTGGCTGGTCTTTGAGAGGGTTTCTCGTCTCGCTCGATTCGGTCTGATCTGATCGTCTTGGGATCCTGCTTTTGTTGCGCCTTAGCGCGGCTGGGACATCTTCTTCCCATTTGACCTGCGCCCTGGCTCGAGATAGGACATCTTCCATGGTTTTGCACTAGTATTTGGTTAACTCCTTATAGAGATCCCCTTCGGGGAGTGGGCCTCTTTTGAAGGTAGAGATAGCAGTGGGGATGCTGCATTCGGGAATAGACACCTTCTCTTGATTGAAGCGGGCTATGTAGCCTCGCAGGGGTTCCGCCCTAATGCTGGCGAATTGTTCCAAGAACTTATCGCTGAGAATCGCGAAGGAGGCTATGTGAAACACCCCGACCCGAAAATATTAAAAAAGCCTTGAAAAATTCTAAGTAAAAATTCAGGAAATTTTCCAAGAATAAACTCAAACAAAACTCCAACTTTATTAATAAATCCGAGAAAATAATGTAGAGTAATAGTATATGATTCATAAAACACCCAATAGAAATCCCAAGTTTATAAGAAAATAAAACCCACCCCGATGGTCTTCATTGTCCCGCGCTCCGGTCCAATCAACTACTCGTCACCTGCATCACAAAAGGAGGCATGAGCATACAAAAGTACTCAGTGAGGACGCTCAATACCGCCCACTATAGCCCAATAAGCAATACTAAATCAAACTAACACCCTAGCATCAGGTTCTATCATTTCCTTACGTAACTAGTTAAATCCTTTTCATTTCTTAACATTTCTTAACCTTTCGACCCGAATGCCCATAATCCTGCGACCGAAGTCAAACCTGCGGCCGAAGCCAAACCTGCGGCCGTAGCCAACCTGTGACACGTCGGTCCATTACCTTTCCTTAATCCTTTTTCCTTAACCTTTTTCCTTAACCTTTTCCTTACATTATCTCAATTCATTTATTCTTTCCTTAAACGCATTATAACTTCCTGACCTAAGTTCTCAAGATCAAACATTCATTTCTCACATAAACGTCCTAACATAACTCAATAATCCATCCCGCAAATCAATAGCATGCATTTCTCAAGAACCCGATGAACAAACTTTCCTTAAACAATTCCTATCATACATTTCCCTATGAACACGATGAACGAACTTTCCATACAAAATTCATATCATACATTTCTCTATGAACACGATGAACGAACTTTCCATAAACAATTCTATCCAAGCATAAATACAATCATATCGAATCAAAATAGGACAAATAGTTCTTATTAGACTATCACGAATCACGTCCTCACCTTAGCTGAATCTCTAGGATTCGAAGACTCTGAACTTCCTAGCGTTTCTAACGAAGAACTCCTTAGCTCCTCTTCGTTTGATCCCTCTTCTCAAACTTCTCTCTCTACCAACTCGTTCTTGCTCTGACTTCTCTCTAAATATGTTTTTCTTGGTTGTGTCTTAGAAATGAGAGTTCAAGGAGTCCTTTTATAGGATTTCCCAAGCTTTCTCACCAAGCTGGGCACCTAATGCCAGTTTCCTTATTTAGCTTGGTCAAAGATCACCATCAATGGCTTGACTTGATATCTTTGATTCTTTCCTTAGCTGACTCCCGCAGATCCGACCTTCCTTTTGTATTATCCCGCAATGATGGCTAGTCAAACTTTCCTTACATGGAACCCGCATTGCCCAACAGCCGAACATTCCTTAATTGGTCTTGATCTCGCTTCATGTATGTTATGATCATTCCATGATCAGTTTATCATCGCTCCGCCAGTTCCAAATTTATTCCATGAGCTCACTTAAGATCTGACACTTAGTAAAAATACATCTTCATACCCAATCTTCACGATTACAAGTGTATCCACACTTAGAAAAATACTCTCCTTGTAGACGAAAACCTCTCACGATTTATTTCCTTCAAATTTAAAGATACTCCGGGAGCGGGTCGTTACACTATGGACCTGGAGGGTAGGTTGATGTACCATTGCAGAACGGGTCCAGTCAGGGTGGAGCCGAACCCTTTGCACATGGTAGCTTCACGCGACACCTTTGGGAGTGCTACGGCGAGCACCCTTTGTCTGTATTGGGCGATGTGGTCGTCCGGATCAGTGGTGCTGTCCTACGCCTTTATGCTGGGGAAGGAGAACTTCCTGGGCATCTCGATCAAGGTGATCTCATCCGTGAAAGGAGTATCGGCATAAGAGTCGGGGTTGCTCTTCCGGATGGGGGGAGCTACTCTCGGGAGCCTCTCTGGGTGTCTCCAGAGTCGGCATAGGGCAGACCTGAGCCTGGAATCAAGCCGAACGTAGTTCAAGAGTGAACCAAGAGATCGAACTGCTTGTGCGCGTTCGTCTGGTAAACGGGTGTCAGTCATAGAAAAAGAGCATGTCGAGAATAATGCCTCAAAGTTTCTAAGTGCCGAGAATTCTCCCTTTGTGCCTCTCGCCTAGGACTCCTTATATACTCCTCCAAGGTCGGTTTTAGATTTTCCCTTCCTGCCCTTAAGCCGTCTTAAGTGAAAATGGAGATATTCCATTTTTTCCGATCTTCATGTTTATCCGTGGAGACTTAACATTTTTTCTGCGGAAACTGATCTTTATATTATGTTTTTATAATAAAAACATAAACCGCCATAGTATCTACGAGCTCATTCTTAAAGAATCGTAAGTGGGCTTGTAGTCGCGTTTTAGACCTCGTTGGGCAGTCTTTCGACATGAAACGTTTGTTATGATTTTCTTTTCGACAAAATAAAGTTCTCGTAGTTGTTATAGTAAAGTTTCAACGGTAACTTTGATCGGAATGATGTGAGAGATGATATGGCTGCGGTACATGGGAGCTAGCATTGAGGAACAGAGGAGAATGTACGGATTTGGGTCGTACCCGTTGATCGATGTCCGAGATAGTTCGGTCGCTATGTAGCAATCTGGTCCGTATCGACCGAACCAAAGGTTTGGTCGGTCGCTACGTAGCGACCGATCGAGTGGCTTGGTGGGTTGTCGTCGACCGATGTTGGGTTGCGGTTATCGATCGATGCATGTAAGCGACTGTCGATCGATGCCTGTCGATGTCTGTCGCTCGATGTAGAGCGAGATACGTTGGTCACACGCTGAATTCTGGCTATGTCTTGCCTCATCTCTTCCATGCAAGTAGTTAGCCAACTTATACTATCATTCAATGGATAGTAGACTCCATCAAGCTTCATCTGGAAGTCTTCTTTGTTCTTCTCTTGTTCTGCGCAGATTCCATAGAACATCTCATTGATCTCGTCCTTGGTGTAGATCTCTGGTACCAGCTTAGTCTGTGTGAATGAGCTAGCATGTTTTGGAAGACATATGTAGCTGTGCTCATCTCTCGAAGCTTTTTCCAGAAGCTTTCTGATATCCTCCTTGGACACATTAATGATGTGTCCATCCTATCTCTTGTGCATCCCTGATCATCTATGTAGACTCCATACTCATCTTTCTCTTCCCAGTAGAACTTTCTGGTTCCAAAAAGGTCAAAAGCTCTTCTGCCAAATTCTGGACGTCTGTCGATCGATGGTGGGAAGTTAACATCGAACGATTTCTTCTTGGCTCTGTCGATCGATTCATGTATCTCTATGTCGATCCCCGCTCGTCTGTCTGCTTCACTGATTCGGCTGGAGCTAGTTCCTTTTCCATAGGCTTCTGCAAAAAGTGAATCTGTTTCCACTTGTGCTTGAATTTCTGGTCTTAAAGGGCAAAATTTGTATACTAGAATTCCTTTCTTTATGTATTCATTATCATACAAATCATTGCGGGTCTTAGGTGGTGCATCGTTTACTGCCATGATTGGATTGTAGCAGTCGTTCCCCCAATCCTCTGGACTACTGTCGACCGATTCTTCCTTTGCTGTGTCGGTCGATTTCTGATGGGAACTGTCGATCGATGTTACAGTGTGAGTTTCGATCAACGCCGAGTATTCTGTCTCATACTCAGCTCCACAGTGGTATGCTGCAATGATTCCTGGATCATTGTTTCTTCTAGGGGTGGTATGTGGCTTCTTGACTGGCATGGGGTTATAGTGGACATGGGATCTATGAGCGTTAGGCACAACTGGTTGGTTTGCAAGTTGCACATTGCTCCCACTGTTGACAAGAAGGCTCTCCCAAGTGATAGAGAAGACTTCCAGTTTAGCTTGATGTCCAAGACATGGAAATCAACTGGAACTAGGGCATTACCAATCAGCACCTCTAGGTCTCTCACAATCCCTCTTGAGTTTCTCTTAGAACAGGGCACAAAAGTGAACAATTCCTTGAAAGGCTCCACTTGCAGACCTAGATGGTCTGCCATAATCCTAGGTAGGATGCTGACTGATGCTCCTGTGTCGCACAAGGCATGTGGGAATTCAATAACCTTCATCGTGCATGGTATTGCAAATTTCTCAGGATCACTCTTCCTCTTCAATGTAACCCTCTTCCTCATCTGCTCTCTAGCTTAACAGAACATTCTCCTAATGTCTTCTTCTGTCTCTCGGGTTTCTCTGAAGAACATCCACAATCTGTGGGTATAATAAGCCTCATCGAATGGATTTTCTAGAGGAATCCTGAAGACTTTTTTTTCGGAAACTTTCCTTTTCCTTTTCATTATCCCCCCCTCTTTAGATGTTTCGCCACATTTTCCTTTTTTTCCTTAGGGTTCTTCCCATAGGAACCCTATCAACCTCCATAGAATCTACTCGATCATCTGAAGGTGTCCTGACTGCCTCTGGTGGGTTTTCTGAAGGTTTGGGTTTGGGCCTGAGTGCATTAAGACGTGAAACATCTATCTTCGGCATCTGCACTCGGTATGTAATAGGTGCCTGTAGATCAATTGGTGCTGGTTGTTGTCGATCGATGACGGTCTCCTGATGTCGATCGATGACGGGCTCAGAATGTCGATCGATGACGGGCTCTGAATGTCGATCGATTTTCACATAGACAGGACTGGGCAGATGTGGGTGTTTTGCTGCGAACTCCTCGTGAGTCATGATCCTCACGGCATTGCAAGATGCGGTTGACTCCGTAGGTGTTGTCGATCGATGTCCAGGAGAGGATGTCGATCGGTTTTGGGTGACTTCTGTCGACCGATGTTCGTGGCTTGGCTTCGATCGACACCAATGCGATCCGCCAAAAGTCATCAGACTCTCTACTTCGAAATCTCCTTCTTGCAGCTTCTCTTCTTTCCCCACTTGCCAGAAATCATCCCCAATGATGGCATTCACGTGGTGCTTCATCACCTCATCTTCTACCCCTCTTATCAAGGCTCCCTGCCTTTTAACAACTTCTCCTGTTTGAACAACCTGCATCTCGAGCTTCTTCACATGAGTGCTCAAAGTCTAAAACTTTGTGTTCAGGTTGGTGTAGACAGAATCAATCTTCCCAATGAAGTCCACTGTCATGCGCTGCTGTCCCTCGAGAACTCTATCAAGTATCTCCTCAATCTTGCTCTCTTGAGTTGGCGGTGGTGGCTTCTGGTAGTAGGAGCTTCCATAACCCATGTTGTTTATGTAGTTGTTGTTGTAGGGTTTCTGGTTCTGCGAACTCTGGTTGAAATTGTCCCTATTTCCATAGGAGTTTTTGTTTCCACCCTGGTTTCCAGAAACTTGGAATCCAGTTCCACTGATGAAGTTCACATCTGCTTCCTCTCCTCTACCCTCTGTGTCTACAGCCTCTGCATCTTCAACCAAGCAGACCTGCTTTCTAAGAAGCTTGTGAACACTGTACAGCTTTGCCTTCACCTCATCCATCTGATCATTCTCAAGGATGGTGGCAGATCTGTTCCTCTCAAAATCAGTGTTCTTGGTGCTGCTGCTAGATGCTAGGTTTTCAATGACCTTCACTGCCTCCTCTAGATTCCTCGTGTTGATATTCCCATTGCTAGAAGCATCAAGAGCCATCTGGTATTGCACCGTGATGCCTCTGTAGAAAGTACTGAGCAGTTGTACTTCATTGAATCCATGGTGTGGACAGTCTTTCTGATAAGACTTGAATCTGATCTAGGAGCTTCTGTATGATTATGCAGGCTCCTGAGTGAATGTAGCAATCTTGCTCCTCAAGTCTTCAGTATGTGCTTCATCAAAGAAGTTGCATAAGAATGCATTCTTGATGTCGCTCCAGTATGTTAGGGATCCTGGTGGTAGCTGCTTAAGCCAATGCGAAGCATCTCCAGCAAGTGAGTACTTGATGAGATTGCATAGGAGGTAGTCTTCAGAGACTCCCTAGACTTTAATAGCAGATATGAGATCCTCGAACCTCTCCAGATGGTCCATAAGATGCTCGTGAGATAACCCATAGTAGGGTGTCTATCCCAAGAGTGTGTAGTACTGCGGCTTCAACTCGAAATCCCTCTGAATAGTTGGAGGTCGAATGGCTGATCTGTTGGTGTAGAACTGATCTGGATGGTTGTAGTCAGCCAATGTTCTAGGTCGAGCGGCCTCATCTACAGGTAGAGTAGCTCTTGTAGCTTCAGACTCAGGGATTGCAGCCCCCTGAGCATCTATCCTCTGACCTATTGCATTACGCAGATGACCTTCCTGGTCATACACGTCTCCTCTCTCATCACGTACAAGAATCAACGTCGCAACCATGTCTCGCGGCTCAGTATCGATCGAAGTTCGTACTGAAATAACGATCGATGTCGGATGGAAGGTGTTGGTCAACGGGAGATGAGTGTCTTCGGTCAACGGTGGTGAGCGAGTATCGGTCGACGGGACTAGTGCATGGGTCGATGGAGGTTGACGAGAATCGAGCGACAAACAAGCGTTGTTGTCGATCAATGAGGAGCGTGCTTCTTTGCGGATTGAACGCTCCAAACTTGCAGATCTCGTGAGAATAGCAGTTGAGTTTCCTTGTTGCTTCTGGTACTGCTGGGTATGTACCTGAAAATCCAAGAAAAATTTTATGTCAGAAACTTAACAAAATTAAATCTAATAGGCGATCAAAGCTCCCCGGCAACGGCACCAAATTTGATCTCACTCAAATTACCCTAAAGAGTGAATTTACTCTCTCAAATAAGAGGTTCAATTGTAGTACTTAAGGATCGAATCCACAAGGAGCTAGGGAACCTAATGAATCTAATATGATTTGTTAAGTAAGGTGGTTTAATGATTTAAATGTAAAGTTTCAGTTTTGTTGAGCAAGTAATTGCACGATTGATTGGTTGAGGTTTTGATGCTTAAAAATGAAATAGCTAAACTTAGGATTTTTATTCAGGAAACTTGGGATTATAATCCTACAGATGCCTAATGAGTTGCATGCATGATAATGTAAAGCTCAACTACTAAATCAACAAGTCAATCAGCTCTCGCATGTCTGGACTTATCTATTAACTAGATCTAATGACCCAAACAAATGTGTTCGATCAATAGTACTCTCGATCGATGATCCTATAGGGATATCGATCGATACACCTTTCACTCTGTTGATCGATTTTTCAGTATTGATATCGATCGACGTGCTTCTAGTTAAGCTTTATGCACAGGTTGAATGAGTCTTACTAAGCTCACTAGATCAGCTCTCGCCTTACTCTTAGCAAGAAACTTATCTCAGTTAGAATGGTTTCGGGATGAGAATGAAGCTATCAATTTTATCTAACAATCCTAGGGCAAGTTCTAGGTAGCTAATCTAGAATCAGGCATTAATGATAATTATAATGATTATTATTTCAACTCAGCAATCTATAGTTGGGGCTAATCCATCATAACCTATTTAAACCCTAAAATCTAATAATGGAACTACTCAAACATGACCAAGCAATTCATGAAAGCAATTAGGTAAGAAAACTTCATTAGAATAGTAAATAGATATTAATGGAGTTCCAATCACAAATATAACTTTGGATCTTCTCTCCAATCTATCAAAATCCTAAAAACCTTTTGCTGAAAGTAGTAAAACTAGAAACACAAGAAGGCATACTTTGCCTCTAACATGGTGGCAAAGCGTATATAATTAGATTAAAACTCGTCAGGGGTAATCTTGTAAATTGGTGAAGACTAGGGCTTCAAGTCGGTTGTGACCAAACGGGCTTTATGCACGCTTCGCTGTCGATCGATGTTCTGATGTGAACATCGATCGATATTTGTTCCTCAATATCGGCCGATGGTCGAGCTCGATGGTCATCTCGGGTGCTTGCTTCAAATATCTCGAAAATGCTCCAAAATCATCACTTATCTCCAAATAACTCTTGATCTTATAAATATAATAAATAGACTCTATAATATAATAATTAGTAGTAAAAACACCTATAACCAATGGGTGAAAGTGGGTCAAATCCATGGTCTATTACCGAGCGCTAACCCGGACCCGGCCAAGAAGAAGAGATGCCCCGAGGCTGGTCCTTTGCCTGCCAAGGCGTCTGGTTCGGGTTTGTCGTCACGAAATCGCGCCAAGGTTCGTTTCGAGCAAAAAAATTCTCTCTTTCTTAGTGCGTGTGTGTCAATCGTTTCTTGATCACCCTTTTTTCTTGCAGTTTGTTTCGTTGATTGACGGGATGATCAGAGAATCCGGATCGGAGGCCGAGCACCTCACTAAGGAGTTAGAGGAGTCGCGAGAAAAGTCATTGCAGCTTAAAGGGAAGTTGAAGGTCATTGCGGATTCTCATTCCCTTGAAGCAGATCGATTTGAGTCTCGGATTGGCGAGCTTGAGCGGGATCTTGGGAAGACTGCGAGCTCTTTGCTTAACACAAAACAGGCGAAGGCAGCTAAGTCCTCGGAGTTGCGTCGGCTAAAGCGTAAGGTCAAGACTGGGGATGGATCATCGGTTTGCGCGATCGGAGAGGCCAAGGAAGCCATGCGCGCCGAGTTTCAGACCAGTTTGGCGAGGATCGCCGATTCCCTTGACTCCTTGGCAGCCATCCACGTCAGGGATTTAGCCTTGGCAGGCGTCGAGGGAGGGACGAACGAGGTCGGTGAAGCGCCTCTGTCTCCACGAGCCGAAGAGGCCACACTTCCCATCCGCATCAATGGCCAGCTACCCTGGAGGAACCCCCATCAGAGGAGGTCTCTGCCGTCAAAGAAGGCGAAACCTGGATGACTCCCTCTAGTCCAGTATCTGGAGGCCGACATCCTCTCGGAAGACCGAAACGAAGCCAGGAAGATCAAGAAGCGAGCCGCAAGGTACTGTTTTTCCTAGGAGAAGCTGTACCGAAGATTCTTCTCAGGACCGTATTTGAGGTGTGTCACACCCCGAGAAGCCCCTGTAATCCTTGTAGAACTACATGAAGGAGATTATGGATTCCACTCTAGCGGTAGAAGCCTGGTGCTCAGAGCCAGAAGGGCGGGTTGCTACTGGCCCACGATGGCCGCCGACGCCGACAGACAAGCAAAGCACTGCGACCAGTGCCAGAGGCACGCTCCAGTCTCCAAGCTTCCTCTGGAGAATCTCAAGTCCATAAGCTCACCATGGCCCTTCAGAAAGTGGGGCATGGACATAGTAGGGAAATTCCCTATGGCACCGGGGCAGAAGGTCTTCCTTCTGATAGTAACTTACTACGTCTCCAAGTGGGTCGAAACAGAAGCGCTCAGCCGCATAACAGATCTCCAGATTCGCAAATTCTTGTGGAACAACGTAATCACTCGCTTCGGGGTCCCCCACGAGATTGTCATAGATAATGGACCCCAGTTCACGAGCCACAACTTCAAGGAGTTCTGCAAGGACTGGGGCATAAAACTAACTTTCGCCACACCCCGACAACCCCAGTCCAACGGACAAGCCGAGTTCACAAACAAAATGGTGGTCAACATGCTTAAAAAGCGACTGGAGGGCTCTCACGGGAAATGGGCGGAAGAACTACACGGAGTTCTCAAGGCCTACCGGACCACTCCCAAAACAGCAACTAGGGAAACTCCCTACTCGCTGGTCTATGGCTCTAAGGCCATTGTACCTACAGAGATGCACGTAAGAACAACGGTCTCCGGATCCACCTCTCAGGAGGAGAACAATGAGCTGATGGCGCTAAGCCTCGACCTACTCGATGAAAAAAGAGAGGCCGCTCGGCTGAGAAACTAGTCCTTATGCAAGCCCCCGATCTAAAGAGGAAACCCAAGGTTCCCCATATGATTTCGGGTCCTATGTATAAAATCTAAGGAAGAACCTCCGGGTTCCCCCATAGCCTCTGGGTTCCAATCAAAGATCTCAGGGTTTAAGGAAGAACCTCCGGGTTCCTATGTGGCCTCAGGGTTCCAAAGATAAAAAAGAAGCTAGAACCCCTGTGCAGCCTAAGGCACATCGGGGTCACAACAAACTTCAGAGAACCTACGGGTTCCAATCAGCGATCTCCGGATCTAAACCTCCGGGTTCCTACACGGCCTCAAGGGCCTAATACGATTCTAGAAAGAGGATAGAACCCTTGTGCAGCCTAAGGCGTATCGGGGTCATTACATCCCTAAGAACCTCCGGGTTCCCATGCGACCTCAGGGTCCAAATATCCCAGGGTCCTGATACGATCTCCGGATCTAAAGGGATACCCCATATTTTTACACGACCTCAGGGTCCAATCTCGAAAACCTCCGGGTTCCAACCACAATCTTCGGATCTATCATATAATCCCCGGATTCATACACCGCCTCCGGGTTCCAGTCTCGATCCTAGGATCTAGAGAAACGACCTTCGGGTCCCGAACAAAGATCTCACGGTCTAGGGGAACTTCCGGGTCTCCAAAATGATCTTAGGATCCAAGGGGAACCTCCAGGCTCCTCCACGACCTCCGGGTCCCCAGACGACCCCCGGGTCCTCATGCAACCTCCAGGTTACAAGAATAATCTCCAAACTCGAATAGTCCACACTCTAGCTCGAAACCTCCTGGTTTATAGCCTATCTCCCTGGATCCCATCTTTCAACCTACGAAAAGAGAGAGATCATAGACTACAAAGTCCCATCTCGATTGAGAAACATGCGGAAAGATATCATGTTAAAGAAGAAACATGCAAAACACTACTATCAGGAGCATGCGAAGCAACAGCAAGGAGTAGATAAAGGAAAAGAACCATGAAGCATCATTATTCATAAAATAAAGGGGGGCTATAAAGAATCTTTATTCAAAAGAAAGCAACAAAAACCAGAGTCTCAAAAGACAAAGAAAAGAATCATTCAGAAAGAAGGCCCCTCCGAGAATCGCGACCCCACAACAGATCTCGGGGTTGCAGCCTGGGAGGAGCTCCCCGATTGATGGTTAAGCCCTCCAGACTGGAACAGATGACGATACTCTTCTTCCAGATTCCAATGATCTGCACGCCTCTCCAGCCATTCCTTCATAAGCTCCCATCTAGCCGAGGCTTTCACATGTTGGACTAGTAGGTCCCGGCGAGCCATCATGTCCTGCACCTGGCTACGAAGAAGGAATACCTCGCCAGTCAATCTCCGGTGAGCATCCACCAGAAGGTCACGGTTAGGCAAAATCTCGGCACTTGTTGATGAGACGGAAGACAGACCATTCGCCGATAAAGCAGCCCTCGCTAGTCTTGGCGGAGGAGTATAAGAAAGACGCCGCTTCCGCGCTTTAGCCTTCTGATACTCGCCATAGACAACAGATACCAGGAGCCTCGCCACGTTCCCTAGAAAAAAGTATTGTAAGAAATAAACAAGATAAAGTCCTACTGAATAGAAAGGGAAGGCTTACCCCAAACACGACTATGACGCAAGGCTTCCCTGGTCATCAGAAAGGTCACCCAGCGGAATCTTCGAGGAACTCCCATTATAAGCCTCGCTACTGCCTCTCCAGCAAAGGAAACCGGGTGATAGACCATGGATTTTACACATTTTTAACCATGGTTTATGAGTGTTTTAAGATATATTATTACTATATAGAGTCTATTTAGAGTACTTACAGGTTTAGGTACTATCTGGAAGAAAATGATGTATTTGGAGCTATTTGGAGACTTTCTGAGCTTTGCTGGATGGTCGATTATTTGTCAGAATATCAACCTATAGTTACCAAGGAATATCGATCGATGATGAGCTCTTCATATCGATCGACGGCGAAGCCACCCGAGAGTTAATAAAAAATTAGAAGAATTAAAGTTTCACAAAAGTTACAATAATTACATTTTAAGTCATTGGCCGCCTGTTAGGCTATTTATTAGGGTTTTGTATCATTTTAGAGGCAGACTTGCCTAGAGACCTTTTAGACCTAGTTTGGAGGAAGCAAGAAGCCACCATTGAAAGGGAAGAGCTTAGAATTGGAGAGAGTATTATTCATTTTGCTGCTTACTCTATTTACTCATTTTATTTAAGTATTATTCACACCATCATAACTATGTGTTCCATGAATATGTCTGAGTAGTCTTTATTGTTAGATTTAGGTTTCTCAATAGGTTGATAAATGTATTACTGACAACAACAATTGTTAGGGTGCTTAGAAATATAATTCTTTCATCTAGTTATGCTTAAAGCTAAGTTTAGGATTGATCACCCTTTAAATTTAGATCTTACGATTAATCGGGATCAAGCGATTGCTTGACTCAATACCTGAAAATAACTAGCATGATCTAAATGACTAGATACAGACGGGAGTTGGTCTAGTGAGTTAGAGAATTTAGATCAAACCTGTCCATAAAGCTCTCTGGAAGAAGTATCGATCGACGCAGCGATAGCCCTGTCGATCGATATTTTGAAAGGTGTATCGATCGATTATTCGTTTGTATCGATTGATTATTCGTTTGTATCGATCGATATTCGTAACGAATAATCGATCGACACTTTCTCGTGATTAACATACGAGAGTTGAAATCCGAGATCCAGATTAGATAATCAGATTGATTATATCTAAAGTTTGTATTCAAGAATGATTAACATCAATAAACCCCTAAAAAGCCAAATTAAGTTTTAATTATCATACCTAAGAATATACCTGAATCTAGCTAATTCTCCCAACTGTTAACAACCCCAAAACAAATCAATCGAGCAATACACTTGCTCACCGCTTCATTTACTGCTTTAAAACTTATAAACCATTTAATCTAGATTTATTCCAAAACCATAATCTATTGTGTAATCCTAGAGTCTATGTGGATTTGATCCCTAAGTACTACATTAGAACCTCTTATTTGAGAGAGTAATTCACTCCTTAGGGTAATTTGAGTGATATCAAATTTGGCGCCGTTGACGGGGACTCTTTCTTATTACAATTAGATTAAGTTTAGAATTTAATTTAGATTTTCTTACTAGATTTGCTAAAAGTTTTCTCTCATTTCTTGCTGACACATGAACTTCAAGGTGGAAGACATGGATTTCGCCCGGCCATCGATCGACAACCCAGCAACAACATCGAGCGACGAGTCGACAGAAAAATCGGTCGATACTGCACATCAAACATCAATCGACGACACCTCACCGAAAGCAGGTACGTTTTCTTTTACCTATAATACTAATGAGAGAGTAGTCCTAGGAGAACCTAAAGGTCAACTAAGCAACGCAAATAACCAAATTACAAATGAACAGGGGACTGCAATCTCTGTTCAAATTAATTCGATCTCAAAGAAATATCATGAATGGAAATTACCTTTGCAAGACTACTTAAACCCTGGCAGGACCTACTCCAATAGGTCCGCCATTAAACTACCAAAGGATGATACCAAGAAATCTGGGGTTAGCCTCGAATACTTATTCATGCTATGTCAAAACCCTTTCCGTAGGACCATCTCAGAGCATCCACACGATCACATCGAGTATCTAGAAGATATGATGAATGACGAATACAATCGTTGTAAACTCTTTCCATTGTCCTTAGAAAGCGACACCGAAAAATGGCTAAACCAACTACCAACAGGATCTTTGACCTGCTGGGAGGAGATAAGGAGTACCTTCATCAATCAATTCTTCGATGAGACGCATTACTTGGAAGAATATCTCCACATTCCGTCAAGGTCCACGGGAATCATTCAGTAACGCTTGGAAGAGATTCAAGAGCTACCAACTTGAATGTCCCCATCATGGCTATTCAGAACCACAACTCATTAATACCTTTTACGGAGGTATTAACTTGCATTACCAGATCACGCTCGACATAGCCAGTGAAGGGAGTTTCAGTACCAGAAACCCTGAAGAAGCAAAACGTCTGATCAACAATGTAGCTACGGGTAGATCCTTCGAAATGATGGACGTAGAGCGAGGAAGGAGAGTTGACTCAATTGATGGTTCTAGCCAAAATCAACGAATCTCTCGATTCTTTTCATTCCGTACTTGAGGGACAGAACCAATTTGGGATTTATAAAATTGACGATGACACCCTATCTGAATTAAAACATCAAGTAGATTTTGTAGATACACAAACCCTGAAAAATAAGTACCCTATCCCCAGCCCCGATAGCTTTACTCAAAGTTACGATGCTACTGTTGGAACGCGCCGAGGCAGATCGAAGTTTAGGTTAAACTAAGCTTTCACGGGAAATCACAAATTGGCCACTGACCTTAACGGAAAAATAGACATAATGTTCAGTGAGCTAATGAGGAAATTTGACGCCTTAAGTGAACACATTAAGAGAGTGGACGGTCAGGTCGCGGAAAACGCAACCACCATCAAAAGAGAGGAAGGACGTCTCCATGGGCGGACTGACGCGAACCCGAAACGTCAGGTTAATGCCGTGTTACTAAGAAGCAGAAAATGCCTAATTCCAAGCACAATAGAAATCAACAACGCAGAAAAACATGTTGTTGTTGAGGAAACCGGTGAAAATAGGTCACGCCCGATAATCTTCAATGCTCCCAATACCGATTTAGAAACACCTCGAGAGAAAGAGCTGCCCAACACTGAAGAAGCGGCCATCGCTCTCGAGGAGGAAGAAGAAAGGTTGGAAGAAGATGTGGAAATCGATCGACAAGAAAGGATCAACGTCGATCGACACACTACAGTAAATATCGATCAACAATGTGGAAACAATGTCGATCGACGCTCAACTCCTGCTGAACCAGCCATGGAAAGAGTGTATAGAACTCTACCACATTTCCCTCATAACAAGACGCAGACTAAGCGAGAGTTAGATAAAGCAATCTGCAAGAAAGCATTCGACAAGATCACGTTCGAGATGCCATTGAGTGATGCCATTAAAGTATCACCTTCAATAAAAAAATATGTAAGAGACATGGTGTCCAACAGCTTTCCAGCGGCTGAGAGCGTCATGATGGTTTTAGAGGAAGTAAGTGCAATAATCCAAGGCGAAACTCCGATCAAGAGACCCGATCCGGGCAGCTTTGTTTTGGATTGCAACATACGAAATAAAAGTTTTCATCGATCCCTTTGTGACCTAGGTTCCAGCGTGAACCTCATGCCGCACTCTGTTGCGATATCCCTAGGATACGACAAGTTCAAACCTACCAAAATAACTCTGGTTCTGGCTGATAGATCCGTTAGATTACCTGAGGGAGTACTTGACGACGTGCCGATAAGGATTAATGACTGTCACGTCCCAACGGATTTTGTGGTGCTGAAATACCGAAATGAACCAAAGGATCCCCTCATTTTAGGTAGACCGTTTCTAGCTACAGCAGGTGCGATAATCGATGTCAAGGAGGGTAGAATAAGTCTAAACATTGGAAACATTCCGATGACCTACGACATGCATAAGCTGATAAGACGACCCTTAATCGAAAAACAGACTTTCTATGTGGATGATATCTGTGAATTGACTGAATAATCTTTCATAAACCTGTGCTCAGATGATCCCCTGGAGAAAATACTCACATCTAGTGAAGAACAAACATTTAGTGTCGACAGTAGAACTGAGGAATACACACGATTAATGGACGCGAGTATGGAAATAGCGAACGTTGATGACATAGAGGATGACACTTCGGAAATCAACGTCGATCGATATTTAATGAAAGCTGTCGACCGACAAACATCCTCCTTGGAGAAATGGGATCCCGAAAAAGCACCAAAAATTGAGTTAAAACATTACCCGCTGGACTCAAATATGCATTTCTCTATAAAAATTTCTACCCCGTAATCGTGAACGCCAACCTGACCAATGGAGAATTAGCCTTGTTATTAAATAAACTACGCAAATATAGGAAAGCCCTCGGATACTCTCTCGAGGATATTCCTGGAATTTCTCCAGATCTGTGCATGCACCGGATTCACTTAAAAGACGGTTCAAAATCGTCAGTGGAACACCAAAGGCGACTGAACCCAAACTTGAAAGAAGTTGTTAAAAAGGAAATAATTAAACTTCTAGACGCCGGAGTCATTTACCCGATTTTGGATAGCAACTGGGTTAGCTCCGTGCATGTCGTACCAAAAAAGGACGAACTCATTCCCATGCGAACTGTCACTGGACATCGAATGTGTATCGATTATAGGAAGCTAAACGCTGCCACCAGAAAAGATCACTTTCCCTTACCCTTCATTGATCAAATGTTGGAAAGATTGGCAAATCACCAATACTACTGTTTTCTTGATGGATACTCTGGATTTTTCCAAGTCCCTATACATCCTGACGATCAAGGAAAGACGACCTTTACATGCCCTAATGGAACATTCGCGTACCGCAGAATGCCATTCGGTCTTTGTAATGCCCATGCCACCTTCCAACGATGCATGATGTCAATCTTTACTAATATGATAGAAGATTTCATAGAAGTCTTTATGGACGATTGCTCAGTATATGGATTTAGTTTCAAAAACTATCTCGATAACCAATGTAAAGTCTTGGCAAGATGTGAAGAAAAGAACCTCGTTCTAAATTGGGAAAAATACCACTTTATGGTTAACGATGGAATCGTCCTAGGACATAAACTGTCCGCTGCTGGTATAAAAGTAGATCGGGCAAAAATTGAAGTAATGACCGGTCTACCGGCACCCACAAACGTAAAAGATGTGAGAAGTTTTCTCGGACATGCCGGATTTTACAGGAGGTTCATACAAGATTTTAGCAAAATTGCTAGACCTCTCACCTCCCTCCTCTGTAAAGAAGTTAAATTCGACTTCTCACCAGAATGCGTAAAGTCTTTTGGAGAAATAAAGAAAGCCTTGATAACTGCCCACATCGTACAAGCACCTAACTGGAATCTTCCTTCCGAAATCATGTGCGATGTGAGCGATTTCGCTGTAGGAGAAGTTCTAGGCCAAAGGAAAGACAAAAAGCTACATGCAGTTTATTATGCCAGTCGAACACTCGACGAGGCACAAAGGAACTACGCAAAAACAGAAAAAGAACTACTTGCTGTAGATTATGCATTTGAAAAGTTTCGCCAATAACTGGTCGGTTCGCGAGTCATCGTCCATACTGACAACGCTGCAATTAAATATTTAATGCAAAAGAAAGATGCGAAAGCACGACTCCTGCGATGGATCCTTCTACTTCAAGAATTCGACATCAAGATTAAAGATAAAAGAGGAGTAGAAAACGGAGTTGCCAATCATCTTTCCCAGATAAGAATAGAAAACAACGTCCCTATCGATGATTTCTTACCAACTGAAAACGTTTACCACACGGATTCATTCATCGGGAATGTATGTCTCACCTTCGAGGACCTGTCGATCGACGACAACGATGCCATGTCAATCGATTACGGGAGTACCAGGTCGATCGATGACGACGATAGTATGTCGATCGACACTTCAGATGATCTTAGCAAAAAGACGAATCCTAGAACCCTCACCTTCGATATAAAAGTTAATGTCGCGTACAACGAGTTGTACCCATACCGCGCTTCCCCCGTAGATGAAAGTCTGTATCGGAAAGTGCACGCGGTTGGGCAAGATTCAAAGAACAGACCTTGGTACGCTGATATAGTAAAAAGGAAAAAGTTTTTAAGAGAAATTCCCAAACACTGCTGACATAGAGCCCGAAGACTTGCGAGGTTATACAAGGAAAAAGTTTTTAAGAGAAGTTAGGAGATATCACTGGGACGAACCATATCTCTACAAACACTGCTCTGACGGGATGTATCGACGCTGTGTCGCCGAAACTGAGATACACGGCATTTTATTCCAATGCCATGGATGCGATTATGCTGGGCATTTTGCGACCTTTAAAGCAATATCAAAAATCCTTCAAGCAGGATTCTGGTGGCCAACCATGTTTCGCGATGCTCATGCATTCATAGCACAATGCGACAGATGTCAACGGAGAGAAAAAATCAGTAAAAGACATGAAATGGAACATAAATCTATTCTAGAGGTAGAAGTATTTGACTGTTGGGGAATAGATTTCATGGGTCCTTTCCCTTCCTCTTACGGGAATAAGTACATTTTAGTCGCTGTTGATTATGTGTCAAAATGGGTCGAAGCAGTAGCTTCCCCAACGAATGATGGGTCCGTCGTTATTAAGCTTTTCAAAAGCATCATTTCCCCGAGATTTGGAATTCCCCGAGTAGTCATAAAGACGGTGGATCCCATTTCATTAACAATATTTTTGAAGGACTACTCCGGAAGAACGAAATGCACCATAGATTGCTACACCATACCACCCGCAGACGAATGGGCAGGTAGAAGTCTCAAATCGACAAATCAAAGAAATCTTAGAAAAGACTGTAGGAACGTCTCGAAAGGATTGGTCTAGGAAATTGAACAATGCACTCTGGGCACACCGGACTGCGTTCAAAACTCCTTTAGGAACCACCCCTTTTTACCTACTGTAGGGGAAATCATGTCATTTACTAGTCGAGCTGGAACACAAGGCATCCTGGGCTATTAAATTATTAAACTTCGATATCAAACCGGCTGCCGAAAGGAGGCTCATGCAGCTCAACGGGCTAGATGAGATTAGACATTTAGCCTACGAGAGTTCGAAGATATACAAAGAAAAGACGAAAGCATATCACGATTAAAAGATCATTTCCCGGCACTTTGAACCAAATGATCAAGTGCTGCTATATAACTCTCGGCTAACACTGTTCCCCGGAAAACTTCGATCTCGTTGGTCAGGTCCTTTCACTGTTGTGAACATAAATTCCTATGGAGCCATTACGCTTATAAATAATAAAGGAGAGGAATTACTAAATCCTAATTATCGAGCCTATAAACTTAGACCCACTTCCCGATAATTATAAAATCAAACGTCGAGTCAAGCTAAAGACTTAAAATAAGCGCTGAATGGGAGGCAACCCATTTCTAGTCTTTCGATAATTAGGATTTAGTAAAAACAAAAAAGAGTTGCTGAAAACATAACGTCTGTCGATCGACGAAGACACTCCATCGTGGATCGATAATAAATCAACAGACGCAGGCTCATATTAAGTCGACACTTAAGTCGACAACCACACAAACCCGAAAACCCTAGGAACACATTCCCATCTCTTTTCTCTCTCGTTTTTCGGCCAATTCCGACAATTTCTTCGCTCAATTCACTCGATTTTCGACCCTCATTCCGTCTAGATCGCTTAACTCACGCATCATCATGGTATGAACAAGAAATTTTCTAATTTTTCGTTCTTCCTAGGGTTGAAATAGAAAATGAGCTGGAACCAGGATTTTCATGCCCTTATAGACCGATTCAAGCTAAAGGAGTGATAGAATAGGGACTACTGATCGATTCAACCGATTATATATTCCATGCACATCGAATTGCATCAATGGGTTTTTGCAGGTTTCCGCGAAGGTGAAATCGACCGATGATACACACGTTTCATCGATCGATTTTCGCACCGAGACATCGATCGGCATCCCCTAGTTCCGTCGATCGATATTGCACCAAACCATCAAACCGAACTGAACTCCTATTTTCGTTTATGGTTTTTGGTTGCAGATGTATGAAAGGAGGACGAAGCGAAGGTTCGACGTAGGCGGCAGTAGCGCAGCTCCTCAAAAACCAGCAAAGCTCTCAAAAACCAGCAAAACCAGCAAAGCGAAGGTTCGACGTAGGCGGAATATATATGGTTTACTATATATCCCGTCAGAGCAATGTTTGTAGACTTTCCAGCAAAGCTCTCAAAAAGTTTCCAAATCGCCTCAAACACATCATTTTACTCAAGCAAGTACCTGAAATATCCATTTATTAATCCTAATAAATAGTCTCCAAACACCATAACTCAAATAAGAGAGATAAATCCCGAAATATCGATAAAAACATAAAAACAGCATGTCTGAAAAAAGAACGAAATAAAACGCACAAAGCACCAATCCGATAACAATCCCTCCTGCTCGTCAGTCTCACCTGAAAGGGGAAATAAATGAGGGGTGAGTAACAGGGGAGTTACTCTGTGAGGTATGGGATGCTAAACCGCAAACCACTAACTCAGTACATAGCACTACGACCATGTAGGCCTAGCTCTAGCATGAAACAAACATAGTGTCTAATACACCACATAAAACATCCAATGCGCTGATAGTACATGCTCAATACACCCCGCATTTCCTCATAAGGATATATGTATATTTCCAGGCGTACAGTAGTCCATCTCTGCACTCTCACCATCTGCGCGTTGGCGACTGATACAAACTTCTTTGTACCCCCGCAATCTCACTGCTCGTCGGCGGCTTACACAAATGTCTTTGTGCACCCGCAATCACACTGCTCGTCGACGGTTTACAAAAACGTCTTTGTGCACCCGCAATCCACACAACCGGACATGTTTATATATATACATATATATATAGTAGTTTTAACATCACTCAATTCATTCAACCGTTTAATCCTCTATTATCCTATGTCCAGATTAACAATCAATAATAATAATAATAAACAAACAAGACTCTCAATCATACTCGATTCATGGAGAAAGATCATATTTTGAAACTAGACTTTCCATAATAGTAGTACTAAACTAGCTCGGGATTTAACGGAATAGCCATCACCTTTGCCAAATATTAAGAACTCAGAACGGATCAGATGACTTGATCACCAAGAAAACTAAGGTTCCGCCATGAATCTCGATCTCGCCAACGACCACCATACCGAAAAGGAATAGAGACAAAACAACGAGGCACTATTAAATATAACTAATCTAGGGTTCTATTAAGAACCTTGTAACAGAAGAAATTAATAATAACACACTAAACCTTTTCGTATTGATTACGTTTTCTACACCACTATGTAATGTCACGAGGCTGAAGTAAGGCTCTCCAACAACAAGGCGGTGTGTTGATGAACGGTGGTGGTGGTGACGTTGACACAATACGCCGGCACCGGTTACCTTTGACTCCTCTTCACGTCTAATGGCACTATGCCATCTCCGGCAACATGACTGCATCTCCCGTGGTGCTGACATGGTTAGATGGAGAGAAAGTATATAAGAGCTAAGGAGGAGAAGGAGATCGTCAATGGTTCTTTGCGGCTAGGTTAGAGTCAAGAAGGAGATACCACGTTTTATATATATGCAGACACGGTTTGACTAAACCAAAAGAAAATAAATTGAGATTGGTCCAAATTAATTAAAGGGACAAAATCAAACCCGGTTAAGAAAACCGAGTCGTTACACTTTTGTTAATTCTTAATGAATATTTAATTAATTCTTTGACACATCTACATGTTTACCCAAGAATAGAGATGCTTATTCAAAATTAATACACTATCCGAAACCATTTCTATATGTGTGAATAAATTTTATTACTTCAGTATATTTATAGAATTTCGTCTTACAAGAGAAAAAATTATCATCATTCACTGAAAATTTAAAAAGAAGGTGAATCACCAGTGGCGTGCCGCGTGAAAAAAGCATCTTATATATTAAAATATAAGTCATGACTTTTTTCATGTGTGATTTTTTTTAATTTGGACCATCACTTCGAAATCTTATTAAATGTATTTTATTAAGACTAATAATACATAGAATCTTTAAAATACTTTAATCATAATATCTTTTGATATCTTTTCATTTTAAATATAAGATATATTTATTTTAAAATTCTAACAAATCTGTTTGAAAAAATTTTTACAAGATCTTCATTTTCGAAATTTTATTTAAATATTTTCACTAATTTGGAAATTAGTTTGAAATATTATTATACATTAATAAATTCAGTAATCGTTTATAAAATGAAAAATAAAAAATTCTACAATATTTTGTATATTATATAATCACAATCAATCATATTAAAAGAAAATTATTATATTGAGCTAAATATAATAAAATTGTATTAAATTTAAATTTTTTATATATTTTATTTTCGTAAGTATAAAATATTTATATTCAAAAATAAAATCTAATACGTTGGTAAGATGGGTTAACATTAGCAAACTATATAATACATGTATAAAAATTAACATGTATTTCTTTAAAGCTTATAATATAAAATCTTTGTAACTACTTTAATCATAATATATTTTCATTTAAATATAATATATATTTATATATTATATTTAAAAAATTCTAATAAATCTGTGTAAAAATATTTTAACAATAATTTAATGTATTTTAAGTTATCGTTTATAAAATGAAAAATAAATAAATTATATCACATTTTATCTATTTTATAGTCATGATCATGTTAAAATTCAATTATTATACTTAAATAAATATGATAAAAGTATATTCAATTGATAAATTTATAAATTTTATTTTCATAAATATAAATTATTTATTTTAAAAATATAATATGATGATAGAACGGTTTAAAATTAGCAAACCATATAATACCTCTCCTAAAATTAACATATCTTAGACTTTTGTAAATACAATAATATATTATATAAAATGAATAAGCATAAAAAATATTAGTAAAAAGAAATACAGCTTTGAAACACGGGTCAGAATTTAGCAAAAATAAATACAAAATAATTTTCAAATATGTTTTCTCATGAATATATTAATTTGCTTAATAACTAAATGCAAATACAATAAGATAAATATATAATAAGAAGTAAAAATACATATGGTTTTAAACAATTGATTAATTATAACATGTAAATTATAAAATTATTGTATTTGAAATAGTTATATAAACATTTAAGTATATAATTAACGTTAAAAATATATACCACTAATGTTTAAAAAAAATAATTTATATATAGAAAAATGAAAACAAACATCCGCGCGGCGCGGATCAAAAATCTAGTTCTCTTTATTATCCCATTCTCGCATGGGATGTTTATTAATGCGGAGCCTCGTTTAATTATTTATACCAAATTGTCATGTGACCATCATACTGATTTCATCTTATCTCCAAGTCTACTCAAAAGAAAGGTAGCTTTGATCTGCATGAATAATTATATAATTTCATATATATATATATATATATTTTTTTTTATCTATAATACGTTGACGGCAAATAAAAATACTATCTGTAATGTTTGAATAATTCTTCACCTTATTGGTAAAACAATAAAATAACAGTAATAATAATATTAATAATTCTTCGCCTTAATATAAATCCATGTCTTGCGTATAAATTTAGGGTGAATTGGACCAAAATACAAGAAGAATGTGGAAATTAGGTGAATATCCATCAGAAAAAAAGTTGTGGGCTTTCGATTGTAAGAAGGCAAAGCAAAGTGACGATAAGGCCCTTATATAAGATAAGGAATAGGTTTTGCCGTAGGCTTAGTCTAGGTTGGAGGCTAAAAGGGTTATTGTTTTCGATTAGGGGTTAGTAATCATTAATCTAGTATATATACCCGCTAAAATAACTTTACGGAGTTTACAAATAGAATTGACGAATGAGCGGCTTCTACCGCTGACAATAGCCTGTGCATGGAAAGGAGCATCAGAGTAAAAAAGATCTTCGAAGGCATGCAAAAAGTTTGTATGGGGGCTAGAGTGAGAAAGTTCACGTCGGGTTTCGCTATAAAAGGGGACCCAACCGGAAAGCTTCTGCACCATAAACACTGAGAGTAAATTCAGAGAAAATTGAAGGTATTAATTAGTTTCATCGTAGTTAATTTATGACAGTCTTATATATAGAATGTTTTAAGGAGAATGATCATCGTCATGCATTAATTGTTGTTCGATTTCAACTTATTGTTTTGTATTTTTTCTTATGTAATCTGAAGATATGATCACCAGTCATTAAATATGAACATGATTAGCTCGTTATTTTTAATTTTGCTGCAATAAAAATGGCTGTTTTCATATCATCGTCATGCATTAACTCTTGTAGTATGTTGTTTCTTCAGGATGGTTCGCTCTATCCGTATTTGGCTAGGTGAATGGAAGAAAAACGGAAACCAAAAATGGGATTTCATAACCGACCCTGAAGATTATGGCTATGGGTTGTTGATTAGCAAGACAGCGACCTTTGATATGCTCGACGAGATCATAAGGCGCCGTTACAGCCTAAGTCACCGTACTCCGGTGGTTGTGACGTACCGTCTGCCTAGCTGGATGCTCATGCCACTGGGTGACAAGACACCCCCAACAACGATCGCTACCACGTCTGATCTCTCCTTGATCCTTAACGTGAGAACCTGGTTGGAGGATCTAGCAATCCTTGTAACAGTGGGGCCTAAAGGAGTGGCTGAGTACCAGTTCCTGTGTCGAACAAGTTTCAACATTGGTGCAACCTCGTATGTTTTTGACATGACTGCAACTGAAAACTCAAGGGCTGCGTATGAAAGTAAGTATACGACCTCGGATAGAAAAACTCTACATTTAATTTGTTGTTTATTGTTTGATTGAAATAATGTCTAAACCAATGCTTTTCGTAATGCAGGTCTTGTGTTTGGTGATCGTGCAGCCCAAACTGACCGGGTGATGAACGCAATATTCCCTGAGGAAGCGATGCTTCTTTTTCATCGCGTGTCTTTGGAGATGGCTAACGCTGACAGTTACCGTGCAAATCGGAACCGCAACACAACTCCGGTGAGAGAAATCATTGAACTTGACGACGATGATGATGAAGTTGTGCAAGGTTGGTTTTATAATCTTTGATTTGAGTGTTTTGTGAAGAATTTAGCACAAACACGTTTAATGCTTACCATATCTGATGCGGCTGGAAGTGTTAAACTTGGCTAACAAGTAAACGTTAAATTGTTAGCGTGATAAAAAAGAAGTTTTATAGCAATAACAACTAAACATCGCTAAATATTTTTGATGCAGGGATAACAGAGAGGACATCCGTAATGCCAGAACAAATCACGCAAGCCCAAGCACCGTCTGTATTTTGGGATGTGGGAATGGACTTGTTGAACTACCCAACACATGGTCCCACCGTAGGAATAACTGGTTAAGGGGTTGAGAATACTATACGTTTTTGGGAAGATGTTTCAAATGAGGGGTTTGCTTGTCCAGAAGGTTTACATGTCAATGACCCACCGGGAAATCAAAATGTGAGTGTGGCTGAGGCAAACGCAGCAACGGATGATCATGGCGGTGGCTCTTCAACAGGATCGACACATGCAACGCTTGTGCCGACAGATGTAGGTGAACAAGTGCGTACAAATGAAATGGTAGAGGAACAGAGTGCGATTCAACTTGGGGAGTTTGCATGCATCCTCCCAAAGAACAAAGGTACATGATGCTTTACACTTAAAAGTAAATTTTAATGATATGGCGGACAAATTGTAAACAATTTTTAATACATAAATGTGTAAACAGGGAAGAGGGCTGGTAAAGCATTGGAAAAGGCGCCAACGGAATTCGCTGAAGGGAGCAAGGATAACATAGATGTTGGACGTGCAAAGAAGGGTGGTGAGAGGGCAGAGCAAACTTCATCGGAAGGGAGTAGCACCGAGGGTGGGTGTCTTTAAAATGTTTAGTTTGGGAAAGGGAAAGGGCTTAGCAAGTTGGGTATCCTTGTTGTCGCATGTATCCTGTGTGGTTGCTGGTTCTGTAATATGTTTGGGTTGCTAATGTTTTCTTTGGACTGTATGATGTGTCTGTTAGACTGCTAAGTAAACAGACACATGTATGATATTTCCTGAGGAAGCGATGCTTCTTTTTCATCGCGTGTCTTTGGAGATGGCTAACGCTGACAGTTACTGTATTAATCGGAACCGCAACACAACTCCGGTGAGAGAAATCATTGAACTTGACGACGATGATGATGAAGTTATGATGGAAGGAACTCTCGAGGATGTTGTGCAAGGTTGGTTTTATAATCTTTGATTTGAGTGTTTTGTAAAGAATCTAGCACAAACACGTTTAATGCTTACCATATCTGATGCGACTGGAAGTGTTAAACTTGGCTAACAAGTAAACGTTAAACTGTTAGCGTGATAAAAAAGAAGTTTTATAGCAATAACAACTAAACATCGCTAAATATTTTTGATGCAGGGATAACAGGGAGGACATCCCTAATGCCAGAACAAATAACGCAAGCCCAAGCACCGTCTGTATTTTGGGATGTGGGAATGGACTTGTTGAACTACCCAACACATGGTCCCACCGTAGGAATAACTGGTGAAGGGGTTGAGAATACTATGCGTTTTTGGGAAGATGTTGCAAATGAGGGGTTTGCTTGTCCAGAAGGTTTACATGTCAATGACCCACCGGGAAATCAATATGTGGGTGTGGCTGAGGCAAACGCAGCAACGGATGATCATGGCGGTGGCTCTTCAACAGGATCGACACATGCAACACTTGTGCCGACAGATGTAGGTGAACAAGTGCGTACAAACGAAATGGTAGAGGAACAGAGTGCGATTCAACTTGGGGAGTTTGCATGCATCCTCCCAAAGAACAAAGGTACATGATGCTTTACACTTAAAAGTAAATTTTAATGATATGGCGGACAAATTGTAAACAATTTTTAATACATAAATGTGTAAACAGGGAAGAGGGCTGGTAAAGCATTGGAAAAGGCACCAACGGAATTCGCTGAAGGGAGCAAGGATAACATAGATGGTGGACGTGCAAAGAAGGGTGGTGAGAGGGCAGAGCAAACTTCATCGGAAGGGAGTAGCACCGAGGGTGGGTGTCTTTAAAATGTTTAGTTTGGGAAAGGGAAAGGGCTTAGCAAGTTGGGTCTCCTTGTTGTCGCATGTATCCTGTGTGGTTGCTGGTTCTGTAATATGTTTGGGTCGCTAGTGTTTTCTTTGGATTGTATGATGTGCCTGTTAGACTGCTAAGTCATATGTAAGCGTTGTTGTAGTTCTGTTGTCGCGCTAAATGAAAAGAATCTTTGTTATATTACGGTCAAATGGAACATCTAAATGGAATTTCTAATACAAGAAAGTGCAATATATGTAAACAATAAAATTATTATCCAAGTGCATCGTTTGGAAATATAATGAGAAATATAACTGCTTCTTATTTGGCATGAGATCTTTATAGTTTTGGTTTGCTAGTTTGAAGAGTTGGCATTGTCTCCCGTACTAACCATTTCCGTGATGAATTTGTTTATAGGCGAGTTAGGAGAGAACGGAAACAATGTTGCTGAGGGAATGATGTTCAGAAACAGAGAGGCTTTCAAGCAACATATGGCTATTTATGCCATAAGCATGACGTTTCAGTACAGAAGTAGGAAGTCTGAACAAGGGCTGATGGTGCTTGAATGTTGTGGTCTGAATTGCCCATGGAGAGTGTATGCAGTGAAACTTAAGGATGCTGATGTGTTCGAAGTTTGGAAAGTGGTATCACAACATTCATGCTCGATAGATGAGCGTGGTGGTTATCAGACTCAAGCGACTTCATCGGTTATTGGAGAGCTAATGCGAAACAAGTTTGGAAGTGCCGGCGGAGGACCTAAACCGCGTGAAATAAGGCAGATGATGTGTGGCGACCATGACGTCAATATTTCATATTGGAAGGCATGGCGTTCTAGGGATGTGTCCATTGATAAAGCTAAAGGTACCACACAGTCATCTTACCCGCTTCTACCAGACTATCTACAAAGGCTGGTGTCTGCAAATCCGGGGACGATAACAAAACTCTACACTGAAACAGTTGAGGGTGGTGGCGAACGTTTCAAATATATGTTTGTCGCTTTTGGCGCTTCAATCAAGGGTTATGAGTTCATGAGGAAAGTGGTAGTGGTTGATGGTACTCACTTGAAAGGAAAATATGCAGGTTTACTGACTGCGTCTGCCCAAGATGGCAACTACCAGATATTCCCTCTAGCTTTTGCAGTAGTTGACAGCGAGAACGACTCCTCATGGGAGTGGTTTTTTGAGCAGTTGTCAGGATTTGTTGAGCGGGATGATGAGTTGGTGTTTGTATCTGATAGGCACACGTCTATATACAAAGGTCTTAGCAAGGTAATTAATATTTCGCCATCTCTTTAACCATCAGATCATGTTAAAAATGAGTACATACACACGCATTTACCGTGGATCATGCTAATAAAATGATGTTTGCATACAGGTCTATCCGGGAGCAGGGCATTGTATCTGCGTGGTTCATTTGAAGAGAAACATAAGGTTGAATTTTAGAGCTCGACACCTGGAGTATCTCGTTGCTAAAGCAGCTAGGACCTTCATATTGCATGAATTCTATACAACTTTTAACGAGATTAAGACAATGGATGCAGCATGTGCTGAGTACTTACTTGATATAGGGTTAGAGCATTGGGCGAGATCACATTTCCCAGGGAAGAGATATAATATCATGACAAGCAACCTTGCGGGATCATGGAATTCTGTTTTGCGGGAAGCTAGAGAATTTCCGGTAATACCTTTGATCGATTACATCCGTACTAAGCTCACAGGTTGGTTTGCAACAAGAAGGGAAGCAGCCCAAAGGAATAGGGGTTTAATGTCGCCAATGGTGTCCAGAATGCTAACAAAAAGTTTTGAGCAGACAGGTGGATACGGCGTAACTCAAATTGCAGAGGACGAGTACGAGGTGCGCAAAATGAACGGAGGAAGCTTTCACGTTGACCTCGATAAAAAAAACATGTAGCTGTTATGAGTTTCAGGTGCTTGCCATTCCATGTTCACATGCTATAGCTGCTGCAATCAAGGCAAAGATTAGCGTGGAATCATTGGTGTTGCCTGCATACACTATTGAGGGACTAAGGTCGGCATATGCAGGGAGTGTATTGCCAGTGCCTGACTACACAGGTGTGTTTTATTTGGTTTCTGACTTTGGTGGTATGAAATTGTGTCCTCCAGTGACAAGACGCCCACCTGGGAGGCCGAAGAAGCAGAGGTTCTTCTCCAGGGGAAAAAAATAGTAAGTATACTAAGTAGATTTAATGGAATTGAGATACAATATGATTTACTATTTGACCTGATCGATGAAAATGTTTGCAGATGAAACGCACTAAGAGGAGGGCCTTGTGTAGCCGTTGCAAGGGGCTGGGACACAACAAAGCCACTTGCAAGAAATCTATATAGTATGTTGGGGAAGCTTGTAGGAAGGAATTTGTGGCGTAGGAAGAGTTGTATGGAAAGGGGTGGGATCATGATGGACAACTGCTATTTATCTTGTGTGATATTCTAATAGTAGTTATCCGATCATCGAGGTCTGTAGGAGTTAAGATGTAACGCTTTGTTATTATTAATAAAAATTCCTTCCATTATTCAAGTGTGATACAAAGGTTCGTTGTTGTGTTATTCTTCATACTATCATGCCAACATTTACATTATGATAGAATGATAAAGGTATGAACGTACGTTAACATATGAGGGAAAACTGATATGTAGAAACCAAAAATCTAATGAAGCGAAACTTTAACACCAAAATAATTCTACGTCCATTTTATAGCACGGTATTTATTTATTTTTTTTGTAACTGATAATTTTAGCTTGCTAAGTTGGGCCTCACCCAGAAAGAAACCCACTACAACTTTATCATTTCGACTCTTACAAATATAGTACAACGACATTTCTTGTCTCTTGCCAACTGAACCATTGGATTGATACGCTCACTTCACTATTTAAAACCTCAATCCCTTCAACCAGACACCCTCCGGCAAGTTAGTTTATTAGTGCTAGAGTAATGTGAAATTTCTCCTTACGCAATTAAAAAGACAACAACACAATAAAGGACAAGGTTACATGGGTTTTTTGAGATTGAAAAATCAAGTTAGAGACTTCTTCTTAATAATATAGCATTGGGATCGGCATTCCTACTCTTATAATATAGCACAACAACATTTTCTGTCTCTTGCCAACTCTACCATTAGCTTGATACGCTCGCTCTCTTTCCTTATTGTACTTAGCTCTGCTCTAACATCGGAGATGTCTGCTTTCAGCTCACAAACTTCACACTTTAGGTCCTCTACCTCTTCCACCACACGTTCGTCAGTCCATGTGAAAAGATGGAATTTGTCTTGAAACATGGAAATGTGAAGTAATGTCACCCTCTCAATTAAAGGATTGTTCTGGAACTATTTACCAATAAGTTCTATCATGAATGTGGGAGCATTAACATACATCCCGAAATAAAGGCTATAGGGGGAAAATCATTTACCTCCTCTGTTCCCTTTGGACAGCAGTAGAAGAGCCTACCGGGGTTTTTAGTAGTCCCTGATGTCCTAATCACTGCTTCTTCACCACAACGACATAATTGCGGGATCCCCCTCTGTTTCTCACCTCTTCGGCGCCTAGAACGTGCTCCGCCTGTAAAAAATTGAACATTTTAAATTGATGATAGTGCTTGCTAAGAAGAGCGTAACCACGTACCGGGTGCAGAGGACGAGCTTCCCTTGGTTTGGTTCGACATATCAACGGCTCAATCTCTCCTTTTTTTTAATTTTTTTTTTCCAGCGAGCTAGGGTTATGAAGAAGCGGAGTATCGGGGTAGAGTAAAATAAGGGGAGCAGGAAAGACAACGACATCGTTTAGTTCGTGGATACATGGGCTCCTCTTCTCGACCAAACAGATATATTTCGTCTGGTGAGCCCAATCAACAAAGTTTATCCTAGGAAATAATGTCTAACGACAACGTTTTGTTACGAGAAGCGGAGTATCGGACTTATATTCTAGAAATTAAACCGGAATTGTATGTAAACCAAGTTCAAGCCCGCCTGGTTTGTTTGTATTTATTATGTATGTTTTCTTGTTAGCATGCTAAATCGCATACTTGTAGGTTTAAAGTATGAGCTAACTCAGGTTAGTTCGGCTCCGTTGGTATAACAACCATAATTGAAATGTAATTATTTTGAACCGGTATTGTTAGCATGCTAAAGACGGAACATTTAAAGTCGAAAAGCGACAACTTTCCAAAACATTCATACAAACAAGTTTTCGATTCTAGAAACATCAACATTAAAAAACATAACAAACAACAAAATTGAAGGTTGAGCAGACGATCTTCTTGACGCGCCAACGGACACAGAGTCTACGAGTTCACACTCAGATGACTCCAATGTTTTCTTCATAGATCATAACTGCGAGGCGCTCCACCTCAACGTCTAGCACATCAGGTGTGATGCATTGGCAGACTTCGAGACCCCCAACCGCGTGAGCTTGGATTATTAAAATAGAAGTAACGCCCAAGTCAAACGAGGTGGTGTTCTGAGGGATGGAACGAGGTCTGTCGATGGTGAATGTCTTCATGTCTTTGGAACTAATTTGTTTCCCAGCTTGTCTCAGTAAGTAAGGAAACATCTGTGAAATAGAACGCATTTCTGACGTGATCATCCCGTCCGTCCTGAGAGAAGTGTTGGAGTCTAAAACAGAAACCTGGCCTAGGGATGAGTCAACGCAAACACCAACCCAATGCTTCTTGTCAAAATTGAAAGGGAAGTAGAAACGATTAGCTTCATCAATTGGGAAATCTTGAACTAAATAGTCAGCTAATGCGGCTGGAAATCGAAAAATCTCTTTCTTAGATGCTTTGGAGAACTTGGCAAACGTCTTAGAAAGGAGTGAGACAAACTTTGTGTCCAGAAAAACAGAGTTCTTTGATTGGAGCGAGACTGGATGGGATTGGAAAACTGAACGTGTATGATGAATGAGGACGTCAAGAACCTACAACATTGACAACATCAGTTGAGACCTCACCCGGATTGGAAAAATAAATTAATACATATCTAGAATTCAAACATTACCTTTGGGGGTAAGTGCGTAGACCTGTCAACAATTGCAGAGAGCTCTTTACTAGTGAGAGATAAGCCATCGAGTTTTATTGTGCTGCGACAAGAAACACGAATATTATAAGAAATAGTTTTCGTCTAATACCGAAAAGTAAAACCCCCAAGACGGTGATGGACTACAGACCCATAGCACTTTGCTCCACACACTACAAGATCATTGCCAAGATTTTGTGTAAGAGAATGAAGCCGATTCTCTCTGCCCTTGTCTCTCCCCACCAGTCCGCCTTCATAGCTGGTAGATCGATCTCGGATAATGTGTTAATTACCCATGAGATTCTACATTACTTGCGTACATCATCAGCAAAGAAGCATTGCTCGATGGCTGTCAAAACGGACATGAGTAAGGCGTATGACCGATTGGAGTGGACTTTCTTGAGAGAAGTGATGAACCGTTCCGCCTTTCATCCAACCTGGATACTCTGGATCATGGAATGTGTCAGCTCTGTCTCGTACTCATATCTCGTTAATGGCAGTGCACAGGGACGAGTCAAACCATCACGTGGAATACGGCAAGGTGACCCGTTATCTCCCTACCTCTTCATCTTATGTTCGGAGGTTTTATCAGGGCTTTGTTCAAAGGCACAAGATCAAGGGAGTTTGCAGGGCATTAAGGTAGCTCGTAATTCGCCATCTCTAAATCACCTCCTTTTTGCCGACGACACCATGTTTTTCTGCAAGAGCGATTCAGCATCCTGTCGGGAACTGATGAATATCTTGGAGAAGTATGAAGTAGCTTCAGGGCAAAGCATCAATCTGCTAAAATCAGGTGACTTTTTCTGCAAAAACCGCCATTGAAACAAGACGACGGGTTAAGGCTGAACTTCATATAACCGGTGAAGGGGGTATAGGTAAATACCTAGGTCTCCCGGAGCACTTCACGCGGAAGAAGAGAGATCTTTTTGCTGGCATTGTGGATCGAATACGGCAGAAGTCGCATAGTTGGACTTCCCGATACCTCAACGGAGCAGGAAAGTTGGTCTTGTTAAAGTCCATTCTATCCGCCATGCCCATTTATGCCATGACTTGCTTCCAACTTCCCAAATCTCTCTGTAAGCAGATCCAAACTGTCCTCACCAGATTTTGGTGGGATGATAAACCCGACCATCGAAAAATGTCTTGGGTATCTTGGAGCACACTTACCTTACCAAAGAGTGCAGGGGGCTTAGGATGCAGAGAGATTGAAAAATTCAACGAAGCTCTACTTGCAAAATTGGCTTGGAGGATACTCAAATACCCAGATTCTCTCCTGTCTCAAGTACTAACAGGGAAGTATTGTCACTCTAGCTCCTTCCTAACGGCTACAAGCCCACGGTCTGCTTCGCATGGTTGGAGGGGAGTGCTGGCAGGAAGAGAGGTTCTCTCTAAAGGCTTAGGATGGATAGTAGGCAATGGAAGGAGGATCAATGTTTGGTCTGACCCCTGGCTCTCAACGAAACATCCTCTGTGCCCTATGGGACCTCCAACGGACTCAAACAAAGATCTCAAAGTCTCTGATCTTCTGGAGACGAGCACAATGGAATGGAATCTATCTGCCGTCAGACTGCACTTGCCTCAGTATGAGGAGGTTATTAAGAAACTGATCCCGAGTGAGTTCCACATGGAGGATGAACTGGTGTGGTTACCTACTAGGAATGGAACTTACTCAACCAAGACCGGTTATGCCCTATGGAGATTAAACCGTGACCAGGAAGAAGTGGACTTCAACTGGAACTTATATATTTGGCAAATCAAGGCTTCACCGAAACTGAAACATTTCCTTTGGAAGATCAAAAGTAAAGTTTTACCTGTGGGGGCAAACCTAGTAAGAAGAGGCGTTGAAGTAGAAGGGAGATGCAAGAGATGTGGCCTTATGGAAACAGAACGGCATGTGCTCCTGCAATGCCCGTTTGCGAGTCGTGTTTGGCACTTAGTTCCTGCTCTTTATAAACCGGACCCTACCACCGTCATTTCTCCAGAGAACCTATTGCAAGCTTCTCGACGAATGATTAATCTGCCACCATCAGGTCTTAATGAAACAGCCCTATACCCATGGATTCTTTGGTACCTGTGGATTGCTCGAAACAGACTTGTATTTGAGAACCGGGAGGGATCTGAGCAGGAGTTGGTGACTCTAGCGTTGAAAGAAGCAAGGATTTGGCAGACAGCACAAAGAGAGAAAGGGAAACAGCAGACGCCACAGAAAGGACGTCAGGCACCACCTACTTGCCATAGTGGTATGGAGACTCAGTGTTTTGTAGATGCAGCATGGAATGCTGGCACCAGTGGCGGAGGATTTGGTTGCATCTTTAAAGACACCACCGGCAGGACTCTCCAACAATGTTCATCAAACCGCAGCAATGTCAGCTCTGCCTTGGTTGCAGAAGCACTAGCGGCTAAAGCTGGCCTGAAGGCAGCAAGGCTATTGGGTTTGCGCAAACTGGCTATTCGGTCAGATTCCAAGTCCCTTATTATGGCCATCAATACTAAAGAGAAGATCGTGGAAGCCCAAGGAGTTCTATTTGATATTAATCAACTATGTACCTTGTTCACTTCTGTTTCTTTTGAATTTATTTCCCGAGATTTCAATGAGGATGCAGATGCTTTAGCTAAGGCTGCACTGCAGAGCCTCTCAAACTCTGTTTAAGTTTCAATTTAAGAAAGGAAGGTTTGTTCAAAAAAAAAAAGTTTTAGTAGGCTAAACTAACGGATGTAGTCCAATATTTGAATTAGCAAATCTAATAGACTGTGCTTACATTGGGGACTCTAGCTTCGATGAAAGTTTAGCGAATTTCACAGCGTAGTCAATGTTGGGGACCCTTCTAGTGGCGAATACATGCGCTTCCCATGCACGCACCAGTATACGTTTATCACACTGGTAATCACAAACTAGTGACCGAGGAACAACTCGTGGACGCTTGCTTTTCCTGTAAAGCGGCGCTGGAGCATCGTTCTCATTGGAAGTGGGTGGTGGATCGACTGTCATATGTTCATCACCATAGTCCTCGCTGTCAGGTGCACTAGTTTTGGATAGTTGAGGATCTTCCTGCGTCAGGCCAAGGGAAAATGTTGGCCTAGGAAATGCAAGACTAGTGTCTCCACTGTCCTTCGATATGGGATCGTTTTCAGCCACGAGTGGGACTCGACTATGACCAACATCGGTAGGTTCTTTTGATTTTGGGTGATTTTCCTGAAGAGGCATATTGATATTATAATAACGTTGGTATTAGATATGGTTAGCATTTAGCTAACAAATTCGCCATCCAAAACACCTCATTAATCTTCTAAAATTTATAACAAGTGGAGAGGAGGGTTAGCATACATTAAAAAATTGACACAAATTACTTAGACTGTCTTGTAGATGAGGATTGGTCTCCACAGCAGGAGCGTTTGTGTCTGGAAGGACATCAGCCTGCACATGAGTCGAAAACGTTAGCATACATTAATGTTGAAAAGACATGCTAAACGTAAAAAGAACAGTCTACTTATATCTTTGGCAAACAAACATAAATCCTAAAATTCAAAAAAAAAAAAAAAAAAGGGTGCTACCAACACATTTGTTGTTTCAGAAAATCATATGTTGTTTCAGATTACTTACACTGTCTTGTAGATGAGGATTGTTCTTCACAGCAGGATCGTCTATGTCTGAACGGCCATCGGCCTGCACATGAGTCCAAACGTTAGCAAACAATATGTTGCAGGGCATGCGAAAAGTAAAAAGTACAGTGTACTAATATTTTTATCAAACTACCATACATCCTAGCAAATCAAATCAAGTAGGTGCATTCTAATTCCCGTCGAGGTGGGCTAACAATGCAAAAAGAAATATATTTGGAGCTAGTTAGTCATATGTTGTTTCAGAAAAGTTCCCTTACATTCGAGCTAGTAAGTCATATTTGTTGTTTCAGATAAGTAAATCCTATGTTCTTTCAGATTACTTACACTGTCTTGTAGATGAGGATTGGTCTCCACAGCAGGAGCGTCTATGTCTGAAAGGACATCGGCCTACACATGAATCCAAACGTTAGCAAACAGTAATGTTGCAGGGCATGCGATAATTAAAGAGTACAGTGTACTAATATTTTTATCAAACTAACGTACATCCTAGCAAATCAAATCAAGTAGGTGCAATCTATTTCCCGTCGAGGTGAGCTACCAATTCAAAAAGAAATATATTTGGAGCTAGTAAGTCATTTGTTGTTTCAGAGAAGTTCCATTACATTCTGTTCGGATTCGAGATTGACGTCCGCATCATCATCATTAGTTTCTTCGACTACCCCTTTTTCGGCCGTTATACCCTATGACATCAAAGAGTTGCATCACCACATATGGTGACAATTAGGTTGTGTTTAAAGAAAATGCAGGGTGAGGTCATCTTCATTGTTTGGAGTGAGTGCTGATTTGCAAAACGAACAGCCTCATTGATGATGTTATTTGCGTTTTGCAGGAGTGGTGCTACCCGACGGGTTTCTCATTCCAAACTGAGTAGAGTGTGGGGTAGGAGGTGGTGGGGGAATATGTGGGGCAGTGCAAAGGGGAGTGACAAACTTCGTAATATCCCTCTAAAAATTCTGGAACATGCCTTGGATGTCGGTGCGCACAAGCTGATGCGAGGTCGTTACATTGTCACTGAGATTCTTGATTTGTTCCCCCATCTTGCACAGTTCTGCTGAGACACTCTTTCTTACAATGTCTGCAACATAATCAGCGTTGACGGCGTCCGTGACAGGCTCTTTCAGGTTCACTTTGGTGTTCTTTCGTGACCGGTTTTTTCCTGTTTTACCGTCTTCACGCATTCGGTTCACGTTAGCTTTGGTAGCTCCACCGGTAAAATGGGAATTAGCAAACGCAAATCCATCTTCCAAACACTTGACCAAATTGGCTACAAGCACATCTTCATCGTCATCGGAAGATCCGAGTTCGGGATTGAGATGAAATTCTTCAACTCCCGCAGTGATAATAGAAACAATGTGAGCCTGCACAAAAAGACCATCATCAACTTACTGGCAAATTGTGAACATTGTAACCTATATAGACTTGAAATGTATACCTTCGCGACAGTATCAATATCACTTGCATGCCCAGTATTGATACTTTTCTTTCCCTTTCCATCTTCATCATCAGATTCATCGCCGTCGGAGGCAGAAGAACCACCATCTTCAACAACTCCAGTAAGTGAAGGAACAGCTTCAATCATTACAAGCTGTAATGATAGCACAAACCCTTTGAGGGCAATGGTGTTCTGTGATAGTGATACTTCATCTCTCTCTTTTATGCTGCTCATAAGCATGTCAAAGGAAGCCCGCCCCCACGGGAACGCAAGGAACTGATCAACATATTTAATCTTCTCGGCATGCTGGTGAGCAATTTGCGGATTGTGAGACGTTGGCACTATAACGGCTGAGAGCAAAGCAAGCAGGGCGTACTTAAACCTAATTTCTGGATCCGTAGCTGTTTTCCTCCTTAGCATGGTAACAACATAGCTTACTGGAACTTCATTCATTAACCCAAAAAGCTCACCCTAATATGGCTTCTCAGTTATACTCTTCGTGCTCCTTTTCTTTGAATGAGTAGGATACTTCCGGCAGTTGAAGCCGGTCACCATCGCGAATTCTCTGATGGAGAACCTAACTGGTTTACCGGCAAAAAGAAACCAGGCTTCGTGTTTCTTCACGATCTTCAACTGTCTTGATATAAGAAACCTCCCAAATCGGCCATAGAATGACGGTTTATCGGAAATTTCCACCAGTTTCCCAAAAGCGGTCTTCCGGATAGCTTCGATTTCATCTTCAGTTAGAGCGTTTAGAATTTTGGTGATGGCAGATGGTTTATGATATGGAGTAACCCTAATTCCCAGTGGTTCATCACCAACGGCGAACATGCGAGGTGAGAATTGAAGATGTGGGGCTTCATCGGCGCCTGACGACATGGAGTTAAATCAAGATCTACACTACTAAAAAGAGGAAGAACTTATAGAAAGTAGAAAGCGATTGAGATGGATGGATTTAGAAGAATAAGTCTCAATATATATAGATGAAAGATGATGAGAAGGGTTAGAAAGTAGTTATCGAAAGTTAAGAATGTAAGGATAGTGATAGGTTTCAACTTGTCTGACAAAAAGTGGTTTCGTGTTGTTTTGGTTAAACACAAAAGTAATAAAATAATGTAGAGAGAAACAAAACGATAAGAATACGGTAGGGGTAGTTTCGTCCAAGCAAGTCTAACATATTGCCTAGAAGTACGTAAATGTGTATGGAGCTAAATACACTAAAGAGTTAATGTGTAGAGTGTAATTTCTCGTAAATTTATGCAGTCATATAAGGTTCAATGCACCAAACTTATTCTTACGAGCCCAACTTGAATTTCATAAATGTGAACAACCGGATAAAATTATGGTTATTCCGGAAGATAATAGAAAACTTGTTTTAGTACATGCAGATTTTTGATAGTGTGTTACACTCAGGGTCAGTTTTTGAATTTTAATAACACTCTAGGTACATTTAAGCTACTCACTAGTTTCTGAGATCGTAAAGTTTAAAGAAATCTATATTACAATGATTGAGTTTTTGCTCTCTCTTTAGGGTGTCCATCTCAGCATTTCATTTATTTTGGTGGTACTCATCTTTATGCCTTTGTTTTAATATATTATTTATTCGTAAAAACTTACAAATTATATCACTTAGTACAGCGGTTTACACATCTTTAAAAAGGTTAACAACCCGGGTTCGAAAAGAAACCATGGGTGTTTTGCATGTTTTTATGATTAAGTTTAATTAAAAGCAATTATGACTTTTACTATCTTCATCTTTAGCCTTTTAGGTTTTCTACAATATTGACTCCGACGGCTCATAATTTTTCACGAGTTATACATCAATTTCTTCGTTTTTGATCATTTTCATGAAAACATCATGAATCTTTATATATACTACTCGATTATAGGATGAAACGAGTAAAAACTATTTTTTTTAAGAATCCTGATTTTCGGACCGAATCAATCTAAATCATCACCGTTGGTGCCCGATTACGTTTTTCCGGCGATTTTACGGCCCTCGGCGGTGAGTTTCGAACATGGCTGTATGATGAATTAATGGTTGTTACGTCATCTTAATTAACATGCGGCTTATCACACCCAGTTTCTAGATAAGCCTTAAAAGGTAAGGCTGATGCGTCAGACAGACCCAAAGAAGCCTCTTAATCGTCTATTATTTTTCACTATCTCTAAGCTAGGGCCTAGGGTTCTCCCACTTCGTCGCTAAACTCTCACCTCCGATGGTAAACCATGACACTCAAAACCGCTATATTTAGTGTCGCGTATCATTGAAACTCTTTAAATTGATAGAATTTCATAGTCCTACTGAAAACTTTATTAATATAACTTTTCTTTGTTGTTTGTTCTACTTTCCGAAATTGTCCACTAAGACATGTACGCAATGGAGGGATTCACTAATTTCCCATACTTCAAATCCGAATTAGAACACATTGGTAGTTTCAAGGAGGAGGTGAACAAAATCGTTTACACAACCAACAACTACAGGAACAACCAACGAAAAAGAAACACAACTTCTTGGATGGACTAAGAGAATTCGCATATACCTGAGAGGAGCTCATGGAGATTCATTTTTTATTTCTGTTAAAAGGTCTCGCATTGACCATATTTATAGGAAAAATGTTGCCATATAATTTAACTCCGTGCAAGCGCGGGGCTCTTTTGCTTTTCCGTTGCTAATTAATAATTTGATTGACCGGTCTTGTAAAAAGCTTCGGAAATGTGAGATTTTCAATTGATTTCACTCTCAATGCAGAGCCTGTGCAAATAGACCAGAGCTTGAAAACATTTTTATCTGCCACTTGCATGTCCAGTGGTTTTGCTTACAATGAAAGAGAGCGCTCGAATGGTAAAACATAGACAGTCTCCTCGCAGCACCACACCACCTATTGAAACCCTACCTTCCTGCGATTATTGATTCTCTGAAATGCTTGGGATGGAGCATCTTCATAGTGAAAGGAAACTTGCCGCAGGATTTTCCAGTGTTGTCTTCTTCTGAAGGTTCCAACGCTCCGCTCTCACTTCTTTAGCCTTTCTCTCTTTATTATCATGGATGGTGTTTGTGTGTTATGTTCACCATCTCCATTTTCTTTTCATGTGCTCTGCTCCTTTGTTCTCCTTTCTCTTTCTTTACATGAGTTAATCATTTGCCAAATACTGAAATAATAAATGTTTAACATTTTTTTTTCTGAAAAACAAAATAAATACTTCTTATTTTAAAACTTTGCTTCTGTTGTTTTGAATTTAGTACAAAATCGCTAGGATATTAAATCAAGGGTATGACAACACCGAAGGCAAGACCATAAACTGAACTTTTTGTCAGCTTACAATCATGTGAATTTCTGAAAATCTGTTCCGTACCAGTAAGAAAGTTAACAATTTCAGAAAATTATTTCATTCCTGAGAGACAAATGCTCAGCTACGTCTTCTCTTGGTCTTCCTATGGGGCCGAGGCTTGCATCATTATGTTACAATCCGCCTTAGTTCCCTTACGCTTGTTTGTCTTGATCTTGTGATGTAACTTGATCCTTCTTTCCCTTCTCTTTTCTGAACTGGTGCTTATTTGCTTCCTTGGAAGTTATTTATATTAATGAAAATCCTTTAACCAAAAGAAAAAAAAAGTTGACAATCAATATATGCTGTACGTAATAATGTGCTGAGATTACCCTAGATGACATATCTTTAAACACTACTTATTGATATATTAATCATCTTTTTGATTTGTGTGAAAAATTGAAACGCTTGATTTCTTTAGATCAGGGAAGACAAATATTTGATAATGCAAATATTAAAATGAATGGCCTTACAAGATATTGGAAACGAATATTGTTTTTTTTATTATCAAATCACAGCGTACCAGAAAAAGCCAAAAAAGACGAAGAAATGATTAGGTCAAGCACGGATTACAGTAAAAATTCAATAAATTAATACTCAATAAATTAATAATCTCTATAAATTAATAAATTTCGCCGGTCTCAACTTGGACCGATGTAAAATATGATATAAATCAATAAAATAATAAGCTAATAATATTTTTAAAATTCTCATGTAAATATATAGTCTCATTAAAATCATAAATTAATTATCTATCTATATATATATCTTTTATATAAGTACAAACTAAATATTATATTGTTGGTTTTATATTCACAATGAAATATTTCTATTTTTCTTATCTTTTCAATATATTTTTCGAAAACCACATAACAATTCTATGAAACATAAAAATATATACCAAATAAGATAATAAAACAATTTGAAAGTCAAATTTCTAAAATTTAAATAATATATAAACGGTAAAATCAAATATTTTCCTATTTTATAAATAAAAATATTTAAAAATGTTTAAAAATCTAAAAAAGAAAATTTTTGTAAATTGATATCTCTATAAATTAATGAAAATTTAAAGTCCCAACTTTATTAATTTATAGAGGTTCTACTGTAATTTTAATAAGACTGCAGAGAGTTACAAGATAGAGAAATTTGATCACATAGCCATAAGAATATTAAAATTTAGTAAAGGAATATAAAAAAGACAGTTTAATTTTCTTATTACATGTTTCCCTATTTTAGTTTAATTACTTATAATTTCTTAAAAAAACATTATTCAAAATTTACAGATTACTAATTAAAAACATAGATTTTTATTTTTTATGATATGTTTTGAATATTTTAAAACACACACACACACACTATATATATATATATATATATATATATATGTATTTATTTATTTATATCATGTTTGACTATGAAAAATTGAGTTTTCAAATCTATACTGTATTATAATTTTGTATAGTATGGTTTAATTTCTTAATAATATGAGATTTCATATATGTATGTAGAAATTAAATAAAATTTGAAGTTAATTGATTTCTCTAAATTTGAAGTTAAATAACTCTTTATGAATATAAAACAAATTCACCTAACAAGATATTGGAAACTGATTTTTTTTTTTTTTTTAAATCATAGCATACAAGAAAAAAAACACAAGAAAAGAAAGAAGAATGATTAAATCAAGCACAGTTCAATTTTAATAAAACGGAATTATTTAGAGTAAAAACCATGGGATGCAATTTTGGAAACGGATCCCTTATATATTAAATGAGAAGCATTGTAATAAATGTGTTCCCACTAAACTGGACACATGTGACGTGTAGAAGCATTGCAATAAATGCGTTCACACTAAAATGAACACATGTCACATGTAGAGAGCTTCTCAGCCAAACTATAATATAAAACTCACATGCATGGTTCTTCTTTACGTTTTTTTTACCGTTTACGAATAGAGCTGGACAAATTATTCATAAATTTTGATTCGATTCGTTATCCGTTTTGATTTAAACCGAAAAAATTGGATATCCATTACTCTACGAAGCAAATCAAATACTAAAATGCAATATCCGTAAAAGCAAATCACAAATATCAATATTTATAAGAACGAATATCCAATTTCATCTGTTATATGTATATATATATATATACATATATTTAAAGAATTATATATAAGTTATATATTATAGTTTATATAAATTTTACACTATTTTTTTAAATAATTTTATTTCAAGAATTTTATTTTTCATGTATTATTTTGAAAAAATGTCATTTAATATTAATTAACAGTATCTTTATATATTTATCAACCATCTTTATATAATTTTACATACACATACATGTGCACATTGACGTGATCACCTTATAACTAAGTATTTACCACAACTGAAATATCTAATTTTCTTGGAAGTTAAAATATTCGTTTTCTTAATGCTTCTTTCATGGTCGTAAAATGATTTGTCTTAAGAATTTTTATTTTTTTTTAACTATTATCCGTTTAGAAACTATAATATGAAACCATTGGTTCGACATCACGACTATCTAAGATTCATAACATGAAAATAAACAAATAATAGTAATTTTTTATTATCACAGGAAAAAAAAACCAAAAACATCAAACATTTTAACCGAACAAACAAAATAAATACTGATTTAAAATGATAGTTTTATTTTAGGAGATTAAAAACCAAAAAACAACCTAAAACCGAACCGATATCCATATTAAACAGATTAATGTCTCCTTATTAAAAAATAACGAAACTAATAATCACATTCCGCGCAAGGCGCGGGTTATTACATAGTTATCATTATATCTACGAAAGGTTTAGATGAGGACTGGAGGATTAATGACTGCATAAGCAAACACCTCTTGCTCACGGACTAAAACAGACATGTCTTGCCCTGGTAAACTTATCCATGCTTCTACATCTTCCCCATCTTTTGAATCCAACAGCAGCACAAACACTGCATTGTGGATGACATGTCCAGTTGATCCAATCCAGACCGGACTACCACATCCGAAGTCAACCTCGTAGAAAGGCTTTCTGCACCAGCTAGACATTGGGAATAAGTCTATGTCTGGTGTTAACTCTGACGCTAATTTCCCCAAAAGACTCAACAAGTTCGGACCAAGTGTCGTTGCCGTGATGGTGGTTGCGAGATTCTCTTTTATCATTTCGTTGACCACTTCCTTGGCCTTTCTAAATTCTGCTACGATTTCCGCAATCTCCATCTTGCTCTCTGAGCCTTCCTTGAGAAAGAATGGTGCTTGTAAGTTTCCGACTGCGTCCTTGGACAAAACAGCAGGGGGAATTCTAGGCCGCAAGTCCAAGGCTTGTATCATCAGCATAGATTTTTGAACAGCGGAGTTGGATCATGAGGAGTTTGTGGCACATCTTCAGATAAGTGACATGATGGCTTCGGCACGTGTAGGGACTGGGACAGTCTCGCTCATGGCTCTGCGATTAAGCTTAGCGATCTTAGAGGATTTGAAGAAAAATATGTTGGTTACACACTTGCTTTTAGGCTCGTAAAGCCCATCAATTGAAGAACTTTGGAAAGAGCAAGGAGGAGGAGGGTAAATGGTAGTTGCAGAAAATGAAGGAATATTCATCATCACCACGTTACTAGATTCCGCTTTCGCTGTAGCAGCCCAGCCACTGATAAAAGTCAAGATCGAGGACGCATCACAGATTCTGTGACATGTGGAAACGGTGACTGAAAATCCTGATCCGGATCCGAAGAAACTGACCTTAACACTCAGCAATGGCCATGCCCCGGCAGATTCACCTGGTACAATTGTGGGGAGGAATTCTGGAAGTGAATTGGTATTATCAAGGTTCTTTTAGAGGAAATCCGAGAGAAGAAGATCGGTACGTGCTTCGGTGAAGACGGCTCCTTCGTCGTTGCACATGATTTTGTCGCCTTCCATTCTTCCGGCCAGAGGGTAGAAACGTGAGAGAGTGTCCGACAGAGAGGTTTTAAGCCTCCCAGAGGTGATGTCCAGGGACTCTCTGGAGACGGTTTTGTAGAAAAAGTTTGTTGAAACGTAAGCTGCTGGACCAGAGACATCAGCCAAGGAGAGGTGAAGGAGATCTTGAGGTGAGGGTCAAGCTGGTTTGATCACTTCTCTCCCCACAACCTCCAGCTTCATTTCCATTATATTCCTTGGAAATCTTAAAGTCACTCAGAAATACAACTGTTGAATCCGAGTTTGGTTAGGTCGAATGAAATAGAACTAAAATCGATTTGTGGGTTCTTCAAAGATGTTTTATTGAACGTTATGACATAACAAACGTGATTACAAGGAATTTTAAGGAAAAGAGACAAGGTCGGAGCTTTGTTGAAAGCACCGACGAGAATACAAAGAGGCTCGATCGGTTGTAAAACCCTAAACTTACCGTCAGTGTTTTAGTGTCTATTTCGGATCCCTTTCTCTTTCCTTAACCGCTTCCTTTTATAGCCTCAGTTCGTCTCTCTTTCGTTCGCCCTTAAGCTAGTTCGCCCTAGAGGCCCATGTCCAATCTCATGCTTGATGGACTTTCGAGTCGAATAGAGGTATGCCGACCAGATGTTGGCTTGATCAGTCAATCGTTCGCGAGGCTAAGCCGATAGGACGGGCCCTTAAGCCGATCGACCCGTTAGCCGAGCGGGCCTTCGATTGTCTTTCTGGTGTTGTTGGGCTTAGTCCTATTGTTCGATGGGCCTTGCGAGGGATGTCAAATTCCTCTCCAACAGTAAGCCCCCCTCCCCCCCCCCCCCTCAGTCCACTTGTGAGGAATCGTGATTCCTCGCAGTGGGGTAGCAAGAGTTGGTTCAGATAACAATGGACTTTGCCCTGGTTCGGTTGATCGCCCGATGCGTCTTTGCTTGCTGCTTTGAGTGCGTTCGATTGACACGTTACGAGTTTTTGGCCGTTTGTCCAATACAAGCTTACTTCATTGTCTAGGATGGGTGTGGCCCAAGTTACCAGCTTGACTTCCGTCGTGCGACGACTCGTTGTTGGCCGATTGATCGATCGTTGTTGGTATTTCTCAAACTTAGGATGAGAAGGCATGTCAACGATGCATTAGTCGTTGGTCGATCGATAGCTAACGAGGTTACGCGAAGAAGTCTCGCTGACGTGAAATTGGAGATATCGCGCCGCAAGTTAATTTGATTGTTTTAATTTGGTTCTTTCCGTTTTGATCTGCTGTTCGATCGGTCGGTCTGCCTTTATTCACAACGCAACCTTCGAACGGTTGATCAGAGCGTATATCGTGGCTTCGGTCCCTCAAATTTCTTTGTCGACTGGCCGATCGATCGGTCTGATTTGTGTCAGACACTGAAGTGACAGCTCTATTGGCGCGAAGAAAGAGGTGTCGTCGTAGGCCCAATAGCCTTAATTATGGCAGTATTCTCAAAGCCCGTGCTTCTCTACTATAAATATGGGCTTTTTTCCTCATTTCTTCACTTCCTCTCAGAATCATAAAGGTATTTTATTTCTTCTCTCTCTTTTTTTTTTGTGTCGCCTTTCGTTTTCTCTTCTTCCTCCTTCTCTTTTTTTTTTTAATTTTCCGATCTGCCACCATGAGACTCCGCCCTGACTATTTTCGCCGGTAGTTGATTGAATGGCTCAACCACCGCTGTTGAATCATTCGATGTTGTCGCCCCGGCGGAGGTACTCCGAAACCGAAAAGGGAAAGAGCATTAGGGCTGATTCGAATACTGTTGGATTCGGCGATTAGGGCTCATCGAAGGGCTCCCGATGATGTTGCTAGCTTAAACCCCGATCGGATCGAGGTCGCCGGCGATGCTGAGGAGCGGCCCAAATGGGTTAGCGACGACAACTCATTGGCGAATGACGGGGTCGTCGATCCTGGTAAGGAGGATGTGGGCGATCGTTCGGACGGTTCGACGAAGAAGACCGGTCGGCTGATTCCATTCCTTTATCGGCGCGATCAATCGATCGAACAGCTGCTGGATCTCCCGTCAAAATTGCATCGGCCGGCTATCGTACATGGGCAGAGTTGGAACGATGTTTTGCCCACCCGATTGACTTTCAAGAGTGTTTCTTCGCTGTTGAAGGAGTGTAGAGCACACGGTTTTGAGATTATCATTCCGCGGCCCGACCAGCGGCCTTGGCCTCCACCGATTGGTTTTCAATGTGTTTACGAGTCTTTCTTCCAACAAGATTCTAAGTTGTGGATTCCGATTCCTCGCCTAATTACCTCTTATTGTGCGCGTCGGGACATAGCTATGACTCAGTTGATGACCGGTGCGGTGAGAATTGCCATTGCGTTGATGGTGATGGCGGTGGAGATAGACATATCGATGTCTGTTCGAGCCTTCGAAGAGTTGACGCAGATCCAGCCGAGGCCCGGTGGCGTGTATGCTGTTCAGATGTGTTCGGGGTTAAGTATCTTGACCGGCCATCCCTCGAGGACGAAATTCTGGCAGCACTAATACTTTTATGTTAAAGACAAAGTGCTGCCTTTGAAGAGCCGTCGGATGAACATTTTCGCATCCTGTGGAACTGTCGTATCGGTAGTTAGATGATGTTTAGATGACTGATTTTTTCTATGTCGGTTTTAACTCTTTGTTTTCTGACTTTGCAGTTATTCATCCAAATACTATCAGACCATTGGATACTTTTTGGAAGGATGTTCCGAAGGTCGTTGTACTTAGTCAGCAGCATTGGGAGAGTTTCGACCGTCGGAGGATCAATCGTCAGCAAAAGCGAACCACAAAAGGTTTCTTCTTTTCTCCCTTTTTATGATCAATCGATCGGTCATTAAATTTTTCTTTGGGTTGACTTGTTTTTCTCTTTGCCTCAGACGATTGGCCATCGAACGTTCCTTAGGAAGAGACAAAGGGGAAAAGATTGAAGCTTCCACTCATGGGTAAAACAATGAAGTCATACCCAAACTACAGCGACATTCTCGATGCTCAGTTGGGTGGCGAGAGCTTCAGCGCCATGACGACAGCAGAGGTGAAGGACTCTGACGCTCGTTGATCTCCTGATGGGAAGACAGATGCTTCCGCGGGTGAGGCCTTAGGGGAGGGGGCGATTGATCAAGCGACCGATTCTTGTCCGTCCAAAAAGAAAAAGAAGAAAAGCAAATCTTCGAAGAAAGCGAACACCAGTCTTGAAGGGGACAAGGAACGGGAGGTTGAGACCAATCAGGTAGAGGATGATCGCCCGATCGACGAGGTTGAAGAGGATTGCGAATCTTGAGGACTTAGCCGAGGATGGTCAGATCGAACCTTTAGGATCGAAGAGAAAGAGGTTTGCTGAGCACGGCGTTCCCGAGTCCAGTGATAAGAAGTGTGAGGGAGGGGACGATGGTTCTTATCTTCCTATTCAGGAGATGGTTCCATCGGCTCCCCGTTGCGGGCCTTGGGGTGGATCGGGTCCTCCTGTCAAGAAGCTTCTATTGGCTTCATCTGAGTATTTGTCCTTCTGTCATAATAACGATCTGCCATTCGTCAATGATCTCGCCGCCTGTGCTGGGTTGGTACATCAGATTAGGGGTGGTACGCGCCTAATGCCTGAGGTTTCTGAGCTTGCATTTCCGGATAGGTTCGCTGAATCGGCCCGTGCGGACGTGATGGTAAGTTTCTAACAATTGCTGCGTATTTCGTTCTCATTGGAGTGGTCTTTTGTGCGTACGATTAACCGTCTTCCTGTTTTTCGTTTTGTAGGCTGCTGCTCGTAAGAACCAGCTAATACTAGATTATGAGGTGGCCTTGCGAAAGATGGCGTAGAACCTTGGTAAGGCCAAAACGGCAATCAAGACCACAGACGCAGAGGTAGAAAAAGCTAAGGAAGAGCCCCTTGGTAAAGTTAAGGAGTTGGCTGCCGAGCGAAGCCGTTTTTCCCGGGAGCGTAAGCAATCTATCGAGAACGCCGACGGCCTTGAGGATGAGCTGGAGACCGCCCAAACTACGATTGCCCGATTGGAAAGGGAAAAAGTTGAGGGGGCCGAGAAGACAAAGAGGGAGATGGATCATTTTCGACAGTCACGCCATCGCGCGCTCGTGTCTGAGAGAGGCCGTCTGTTTGTTTCAGCGGCTAGGCGCTTTGATAAATTTTGGAAGTACAAGGCCGATCGAGACAAACTGGAAGATAAACGCCTCCTTCACAGCCAAGCCTCTGGGACTCTGCAATCGATGGATAGGTTGGAGAAGTGGGGAATTCCAGTCCCCAAGAAGCTGAAAGATATTTTGTCTGCTAACGAGGTAAAGTTCAAGAAAGAAGTAGAGGAGATCGTCGTCAAAGAGATTACAGAGGGGGATCTCGCCCTTACTCCTCCCCGCCCCGAACCGTCTCAAACTTTCAATCAGATCGGGTCGAATCTAGGGACTGTGGGTTCGGTAGTTTCCGCGTCTCTCCGATCTCCGTTGGAGCCAGCGCCTGGTGTTCAAACCGAAAGGATTCCTGTCGAGGAGAAGACTACTGCGACAGCGACTTCTAAGGCGTCTGAGTCAATCATTCAAGATCGTTCTCCTGAACGGGATTAATCTCCATGTTGTTGTTGTTTCAATATATATCCTCTTTTGTTGGGAACCTTTTGTGATGGTCTTCGGATTCTTCTTTCTTTTCTTGAACTATTTCTTATGTGGTAGACTTTGCACCTTATTCCCTTATGCTTTATTCTCTTGGCTTTTGATAAGTTGTTTGTCGGTTTAGGAGAAACTTTCCTTCTGTCCTCTTCTTTATCGTCGAAGTTATGGCTCTGGTTCGATCGACCGTCAAAAACTTTGAATTATGGAGCGATAGATTGGCCTTCGGTAAGCTTATTGACAAGCTCTATAGCTTTGGCAAGGTTAAGTTCATTCTTGACGAGGAAACAAGGTCTGTGATTAATGTGTTGTGGCACTTCATCATTGATCTCGAGTTATGTCGAGATGGGGGGAAGCCTTTGGGGTAGATGCTGACCGATCAACATTGACGTTCAGTTGACATGCGCTTTTCCCATGAACTCTTTTTGTGTTTCGCTAATCCTTGAATGAGACAAAACTTGCAAGTTTGAAGCTCGACCCACATTTCCTACAAAGAGATGAGGGTAGGAAAGATTTGTGCGGCCGTTTCCGGAAGGTTTGTCCTGGCGACGTCGTAAGAGGTTGGGGAGACACAGGCTCCCTTCGGTAAGCGTCTCTTTGGTAAGCATCTCAGTTTTGAGCGTTTTATTGTCGTTGAAGTAATGTCCACGAAAGGAATTATCTTGTCAATTTATACTTAGGCCATACGATGTGCAATCGTTCGAGCATGCTGAGGGTGATGTGCCAGCATTCGTATGGTGCCTATATGCATATATGTATAGAAAGTCTTTGGTGGAGCTCGAGAACGCCGTGACTGAGAGAGCTTGAGAGGCTGCGCTTCCTTTATGCTTCGATGGGAAGCTCAGGTGCGACGCTCTTTGCTAAAACCATGTCCGGCGTGATGTAGAGGCAAGAGTTGATGAGATTATGCAGAGAGCTCAGGATCGAGAAGTAAATATCATTGGACGAGATCAGGCTCGTGAGTTGTGTTGCCATCTTCTTGAGTGAAAGGACGAGACGATAAGCTGGTGCCGAGGTAATACGCTTGTGACGAGATGTTCCTCGTTGCTGAGATGAAGTGCGACGAGATTCTTCCCAAGATGTCTGGATGAGTCTCCGTACTGACTACATCTCCCAATCATGCTCCATATCAGCGTAGAAAATGTCTCCTTGCAACAATATCTCTACTCAATAATACTCTATTTTGTTCATACTCTATGCGATGTGCAATCATTCGAGTCGACGAAAATGATATGCAAGCGCTCGTGTGTTGCGTCGAGAGTATGCTCTTCATACGATCGATAGACATATATATATATATATATATTTTTTTTTTTTTTTTATTGGTATAGCTGGACCTGGTGACATGCTGCCTACGTACCCTGAGAGGGGATCAAGCCATCGGTAGTTCGGTTTGACCGAGCAGCACACAGTCATTCGTCCATCGTGGAGCAAAATTGACGTGCTTGTTGCTTGCTCGGCGTTTGTGCAAAAGTGACTCGCTTGTCATTCGCTTTAAGCCAAATGAAAGTGACTTAACCGTCATTCGTTCGGTGTTGAGTGAATGTGATGGTCAATCATTCGCTCGACATTTTTTTTTTTGGCGCAGGCGACGGCTGCGGGGTAAGTGTAGTACTTCCTAAGGTTGGAGGCGTTCCACGCCCTCGGTATTGGTTCGCCGGTCGAGGTCTCCAATCGATAGACACCAGGTTTGACAATTTCGACTATTTTGTAAGGACCTTCCCAGTTGGTACCGAGCTTTCCTGCTCTCCACTCTTTTGTGTTTTCAAACACTTTACGTAGGACTAAGTCGTTTAGTTCCATCGGCCTTGCTCGGACCTTCTTGTTGTAGTAGGACTCGGCGAGGTGCTGATAGTTTTGGATTCGGAGGAGTGCCTGGTGTCTTCGTTCTTCGATTGGATCGAAGGCGTCGAGCAATATCTCCCTGTTGAGTTCCGCATTTTGCGGCATCTTCGATCGACGCAGACTCGTGACATTGACTTCTGCTGGGGCCATTGCTTCGACTCCGTAGGCCAGAGAGAAGGGCGTTCTGCCTGTCGCGCTTCGTGGAGTCGTTCGGTGTGACCAAAGTACTCCGTCCAATTCGTCGGCCCAATAGCCCTTCTTAAGGTCGAGGCGTTTCTTTATCCCGTCGAGGATCGTCTTATTGGTTGCTTCGGCCTGTCCGTTGCATTGCGGGTATCGGGGCGTCGTGGTGTTAAGGTGAATTGCCCATCAAGTGCAGAAACCGCATAAATTATTCAAAATGAATTGAGACCCATTGTCGGTGACGATTTCGTAGGGAAGACTGTGCCAGCAGATGATGTTCTTACAAACGAAGTTCTGTACTTCCTTATTAGTTACTTGGACTAGTGCTTTGGCTTCCACCCACTTGGTGAATTAGTCTATCATGATCAAAACATATTTCCTTTGTCTCGAGCTTGTCATTGGCCCGACGATGTCCATCGCCCAGCGCATGAACGGGTATGGAGCCGTTGTTGTTTGCAAGAGTTTAGTCGGGCAATGTATGTTCGGTGCGTGAGACTGACACTTATCGCAATGTTGACCATACGTTGAGCAATCGGCCACCATGGTTGGCCAGTAAAAGCCAAGGCTTTTCACTCTGAGAGACAAAGCTCGGCCTCCGGAATGGTTCCCCGCTGCTCCTTCGTGAGTTTCCTCCATAACTAAAGTTGCTTCCTCCGAGCCAAGGCACGTCAGGAGGACTTTGGCAGAGGTCCAACGATGTAGTCGTCCATCGATGAGGACGTAGTTTCAACTCTTGGCTTTTAGTCGACGAGCTTCCCACTTGTCTTCCGGTAAGGAGCCTCTGGAAAAGTATTGGATAAGCGAGACTCGCCAGTCGGTCGACATCTCTGCGGGTCGATCGGTCGAATTACTTGCATCCATTTCATCCGCTGTGTCGATAGCTGCGACATGTTCGCTCTCTTCTTGGGGTAAGGTAATGCTTGGCTTGTCGATATGTTGGACCGGGATGGTCCGTTTGACTTGGTCGCCCGGATTGCTTCCGAGTGCTGCTAGGGCATCTGCGCAAACGTTTTCGCCGCGAGGGATTCTCGTGAGTTGGAAAGAATCAAACTCCTTGGCGAGATCCTGCACCACCTTCAGATAGGCATCCATTCGCTCATTCTTCGCATCGTAATCACCGCTGAACTGGTTGGCGACCAATTGAGAGTCCCAATAAGCATGAATACGTTTCGCTTGGACGGCCTGGGCTAGGCGTAGTCCAGCGATGAGGGCCTCGTATTTAGCTTCGTTATTGGATGCCTTGAAACCAAGTCGGAAATACTGCTGAAAAAGTTCACCGGTTGGGGATTGAAGATGGACGCCGATTCCGGATCCTCTGGCGGAGGATGAGCCGTCGACATGGAGAATCCAATTGTCGCTCGGTAGCTTTAGGTCCTGCTCGAGTTCTGGTGTTAGTTCGATCAGGAAGTCGGCCAGCACTTGCGATTTTGCAGCTGGTCTGTTCTGATACGTGACATCATACTCACTGAGTTCGATGGTCCACTTTGAAAGCCTTCCTGAGTGATTGGCGTTTTGAATGATGGTTCGCAGCGGTAGATTGGTAAGGATGAGGATCAAATGAGACTGGAAGTATGGCCAGAGCTTTCTTGCTGAAGTCATGGCGGCAAGTGCCATTTTTTCGAGCGTTGAGTAACGTGTTTCTGCTTCGGTCATGCAGTTTCTGATATAAAATGAAGGCCGTTGTTCGCCTCGATCTTCTTTGACAAGGACACTGCTTACAGCTGTATCAGAGACCGTGATGTAAAGGTACAATGTATCGCCTTTGTCGGGTTTAGCTAACACGGGCGGCGTCGTGAGGTAGCGTTTGAGTTGTTCAAAGGCTTCTTCGCAACGCTCATCCCAGATGAACTTCTTGTTGTCGCGCAACAGGTCATAAAAAGGAAGGCACTTATCGGTTGAGCGTGAGATGGATCGATTGAGAGCAGCAATCCGACCAGTCAATCTTTGTACTTCGCGGCTGTTCTTTGGGCTGGGTAGATCCAAGATTGGGGAGATTTGCTTTGGATTCGCCTCTATTCCCCTTTTTGTGATGATGTAGCCCAAAAACTCGCACATAACTCCGAATGTGCATTTTTTAGAGTTGAGTTTCATGCCATACTCATTCAAGATGAGGAAACAATCCTTGAGATGGGTGAGATGGTTGGCGGACACGCAGGATTTTACCAACATGTCGTCTATGTAGACTTCCATTGTAGAAACCTATAATAAATAAAAAAAAAAAGAATGGTTGAGTATCTTTTGGGTGGTCGAGTCGCAGACGATCAGATTGTTTTTGTCTGAACCATGAGTCAAGTATCCCACTAGACAATGGTTAGACAATGTGGTATATTTACTCAAAGGACGTTTGAAGCATGACACTTTTGGAAGCACAACAGGAAGATCGGAAATTGGGCGAAAAACCCTAATTTCGGTATTATGGAATTTTTCGAAGAAGCCGGAAACTCGGGAAATATTTTCCATCAAGTCAGGATTCATTTGGAGTTTATTAAAAATAATTAGATCATCAGAACGGGCGTCGAAAAATATTGGGATTGATCGCGGGACAAAAAATTAACCGGAAAGGCCAAAATTGGACGAATGGACCGAGAAGCTCGAGGTGGCTCGATCTATGAAATCAGGACGTGGTGGCAACTGCCTGGCATGGTATGTGGCAAGAGAAGCATAAGGTGTTGCAGTAAAAATGATCACAGCATGCGGAGTGACACATAGAAACACGAGGTGGAACGGCCAAGCACGAGGTGTTGCGATGCATGTGACCAGGCCATGCGGCCAGACATGTGGAGGACGTGGCGTCTCCTTGCATGGAGACAGACCATGCATCCAGACAGGTAGATGGCGTGGTGTCATCCTTCATGAGACTGAGACATGAAGCCAGCCATGTGGAGCACGAGGTGTCGCCGCGCATGCGTCCGAAGCCATGCAAAGCGACACACGGGCTGCCACACGGGCTGCCACACGGCTTGTTCCGGATTGGTTGATGTTTCCTATAAATAGCCCACGACCCCCTCTCATTTGAACACATTCAGAACACATGAAAGTCAGTTCAAAACGTGAGAAAGAAAGCAAAGAAAGAAAGATCGAGTTTTGATAGTTTTCGGGCGATTTAGGCAGTTTTCGAGAACAGTTATTCTGCCGATTTTGAGTCAGCACCTGGAAAAGGTTCTGTTCAAGTGAAGAGAGATCAGTTATAGTGGATACCAGTTCAAGACCTGTATGGACGTGGGTCTACTTGAGAAGGTCGGGAAAGGGTTCGGATCGCAGAAGTCGGGTTTGGGGTCAAGGCCACGGTCAACCAAAAACTGTGAATTATAATCGATTGATTGCTGAGTTGTTTTCATGCAGGGTCCCGTTACTTGGAAGTTGGATCATGGCCGGTGGCCGGGTCTAACTGAGTAACGGTTTGAATAATTGAGGTTATGTTGATTGAGTTGATGGCATGCTTGTTATTGTTTGAGAACCGTAGTAGCATGCTAATGGTTAGATTGATTGGTTAGATGATATCGCTAAGTTGTGGATAGTTAGGTATTCTGGAATTAGTCTTTATGCTAGATTCTGGAATATGATTGATTGTGTTAATTTGCGATTAATACTAGGAACCTTGTGTTATTTTTACCGGGTTTAGTATTAATCATATTTTGGCCATATAGCATTTGTGTAACCCATAATGCTAGGCATGTTTGAGGTGGAATGTGTTGATTGTGTGGTGATTAATACTAGGAACCTTGTGTTATTTTTACCGGGTTTAGTATTAATCGTATATTGGCTAACAGCATTTGTGTAACCCACAATGCTAGGCATATTGGGATGAGTTAGTGTTCCTTCAGACCTCGTACCCGGCGGGTTCAAGGAAACCCCTTATTCGCTGGATCGGGAAGACTCAGACGAACGGGGTCATGTCCTATGGCTGAGTATTACCCGACGGTGTAATGTGGCAGCGACCCGAAGGACTGTAGGCTATCGCGCGGTGACCCGAAGGACTGTGCGCCGCGGTCGGTTGAAAGTTCCTTCTTCTGGCCTTTGTTGTAGGAAGATAGGATATTGCCGATAGTGAAGTAGGAACATAACGTCCGAGTTTGTTATATATATTATATCGTGTTTCGGGTTATTGAACCCTGGTTTAAGTCGAGTTTGAGTTTGGTCTTGAGCTAGTAATTAGCATATTGCTAGTTATCTTACTATCTTTTTCCAACTGCGTATTTCTGATATTGCTTATTATTATTCGTTGAATTGGGTTGATTTGTTGTTAGGTGAACCTCTCGCTTTAGATTGCTTGGGGTGGGATAGCGAGGGATTGTATTTGTTAGTTGGGTATTGTAACTCGCTGAGTAGTGCTAGATTACTCACTCCTCACTCGTTGTTGTTTCAGGTGACCAGTTGCGAGCTTGTAGAGGTCGCGGGAGACTAGACTGGCTGGTGTAGATTTTCATCTTGTTGCTTAAGACGCTTTCAGACTATAAGTATGTACTTTTGCTTTCCTGGCATGCCACTACTTGTGTAATATTTTGTGTGTTGAAAACCAGATATTATATAAAATAAATAAAGCGATGTTTTGTGTAAATGCCTTGTTGTTTCTGATATTAGCTTGTCAAAGCTAACACAAGGTCAGATTGGGGTATGGGTTGAGAAGCCTTAGGCTTTGGTCTGACGGGACGTGTTAGCGGGCGGACTGGCCTAGTCGCGAATTACACTTTTCGTGACCTTGGCCGGATCGGCCGTTAACCCGTCATGTAGCGCTCCCGATCCTTGGTAGACGGTCGGCCCGTCGGTCATGTTCTTGTTTGATTGTTGGCCGGTGGTTCGACCTATGCCTAGAACGGTTCGGGGGTGTTACAGAGGTGGTATCAGAGCATGGTTTCGTCCATGCGTGACACAAGTACTTTTTAACGATTTTATCGAGTCAAAGGAGTCGCAAAAAGATGATTAGGAAACCAGCCGTTTCCCGTAGTTGGAATATGACTTACCCTTTTGATTGTGTGCAGATGGCTAATCGCAGGACAGGTGATGATGGACGAGGTCGGATATGGGGAGAGGGTATGGATTGGACAGGTGGAGGATTGGGTTACATATCTGATAAAGAGGATGGAAATGGCATTAGTGAGATGTTTGGACATGATATGAGCCCTCTGCAGAGAACAAGATCTTTTCCTGTGTATGGTAACAGGACTAGAGTGAGGGAAGACAGTTTGGCGAGTATTGGCCCAAGTCGTAATTGGGACCGGAGACATCAACATGAACAATCCGTTCAATCACACCCAAGGCCAGATCAGAACCGTGCCACTGAAGGACCACAAGATCAAGGAGCGGAAAACACCCTGAAGCTTTTACATGACGTGATGACCGAGGCACTTGGTAACCAAGGCAGGCGTACTCAACCCCCTGAAGTTTCCAAGCTATTATCTACCATGAAGAGCATTGTATCCTACAAGTTCAAAGGAGGATCCGATCCTATTGAAGCCGGCAAGTGGATTACTATGATGGAGAAGAACTTTGAGGCTATGGAGTGTTCGGAGGAGTATCAGAAGAAGATCGCGGTGTACTATTTGGAAGGCGACGCAACAGGATGGTGAGACAATATAGACAGGCAGCGTGGACACACCATCACATCATGGGAATCGTTCAAGGGAAAGTTTGAGAGGAAGTATTTTCCTCCAGAAGCGAAGCATCGGTTGGAGCGCCAATTCATGAACCTTGTTCAAGGAGATAGGCCAGTGAGGAGTTACGAATCTGAGTTCACAAGGTTGAGGCGCCATGTTTTCGATGGGCGTGAAGATGAAGCAACTATGATCCGTAACTTTATGTACGGATTGAAGCCGGAGCTTGGAAGTCTTTTAGCTGGAAGCAACTTTAGCAGCTTATCGGATCTGGTGGAAAAAGCTGTTAATGTTGAGACTGTATTGGAGGATGAAAGGAAGACCATACCGCATTCTGGTGGACATACCAAGTTTAGCCAAGGAGGAAGACCAAATTTCAACAAGGGTCCAAGGTTTAACAAAGGCAAAGGGAAAAAATTTGAAGGCCAAACCAATTATCGCAGTAACACCGGAGTATGTTACATATGTGATCAACCGGGACACATTTCCAAGTTTTGTCCCAACAGACAACGGAGTAACCAGCAAGGTTATTCATTGCTGAGGATGGAAGATGTCACTTGTTTCTTCTGTGGAAGGAAGGGCCATTATGCATCGTCATGTCCAAACAAGCCAATCACTGCGACCCCTCTCGCGATCCGAGCTCCTCCTAGCCATCCAGCTAATGAGCCAGCACCAAAGAAGCAAAACCTAGAAGGTAGAGTTTATGCCTTAGGGGTAGAAAACCCAGACAATGCAGGACCGTCAAGCGGTCCCATCACAGGTATTGGGTGCTTAACCTCCTATGTTTATTGAATGGAATTTAGTTGTTGGAACCTAGTTAGTATGCTGGTTAAGTATAGATTGCTTGATCACTAGGTTGCGCGTTTAGAAATTTTGGATTGATGATTGATGGTTGTGCGAATTTTGATTAGTTTTTGTGATTGAGATATTGTTAATTGGGTTACTGTGGCAGGAACCATACATGTTGCTGGTAAACCCACACATGTATTGTTCGACTCGGGGGCAACACATAGTTTTGTGACCCTTGAAGTAGCTGCCCGGTTTTGGGATTGTTTTGTGGTTGACAGGATAAACGTGGCCGTCTTGACCCCCGCAGACCGAACCCTTCAAGCAGATCAGTGTATCAAGAATGTTCCATTGGTCATTCAAGAGAAAGAATTTGTGGCAGATCTGTTAGTCGTGCCTTTGAAAGGGTACAAAGTAATCCTTGGAATGGATTGGTTATCGAGCTACAGAGTTCAGATCGACTGTGGAAAGGGAAGACTGTTGTTTGGCAGAGGTAAACGACCAGAGATGGTATACTATGGAATCAGTCCTAGTATGACCGTGTCTTTGGTAGCAGCAATGAGAGTACGAGATTTGTTTCAAGATGGGGAAGTATATTTGGTGACTTTATCGGTTAGTGGAGGAGCCACTAATGATGAAGTTAAGGTCAAAGACATAGAAGTGGTCCAAGAGTTTGAGGATATCTTTGCACCACTAAAGGAATTACCTCCACCTCGGAGTAATCCCTTTACGATCAATTTGGAGCCTGAAGCAAAACCTATAGCTAAGGCACCATATCGGATGGCACCTGCGGAGTTGGCTGAACTAAAGAAGCAATTGGAAGATCTATTGGAAAAGGGATTCATTCGGTCGAGCTCTTCACCTTGGGGAGCTCCTGTGCTATTTGTGAAGAAGAAGGACGGAAGCATGAGGTTGTGTATCGATTATCGTGGTATCAACAACATCACGATAAAAGATAAGTATCATCTTCCAAGGATAGACGAGTTGTTAGACCAACTAAAGGGAGCTAGTTGGTTTTCGAAGATTGATTTGGCATCAGGGTATCATCAAATTCCTATTGCCAAGTCAGATATTATGAAGACGGCGTTTCGCACGAGATATGGGCAATATGAGTTTGTCGTTATGCCCTTTGGTCTCACCAACACACCTGCGGCTTTCATGCGTTTGATGAATGAAGTGTTTCACGACTACCTTGAAAAGTTCGTGATCATTTTCATTGATGACATCCTGGTATATTCGAGAAGTAAGGAGGAGCACAAAGAGCATCTGAGACTGGTTATGGAGAGGTTACGGAATCTGAAGCTATTTGCCAAGTTCAGCAAGTGCTCGTTTTGGAAGAGAGAGATAGGATTTCTGGTATAGTATCAGGAGAGGGTGTGGCTGCTGATCCAGAAAAGGTCCAAGGCATACGGGAATGGCCTCGACCTACCACTGTGACGGAAGTAAGGAGTTTTCTCGGACTTGCGGGCTATTATCGGAAGTTTGTTAAGGACTTTTCCTCCATTGCAAAGCCTTTAACTAAACTTACCGGTAAAAAAGTTCCTTTCTTATGGGTGGAAGACACCGAGAAGGCTTTCAAGAAGTTGAATGAAGCTCTCATGACCGCACCTATGTTAGCTTTGCCCGAGCAAGGTAAACCTTACACGGTTTACACGGATGCTTCACGAGTTGGGTTAGGTTGTGTTCTTATGCAAGATGGACGAGTCATTGCATATACTTCACGACAACTACGGAAGCATGAGGATAACTACAGTACACATGACTTGGAGTTAGCGGCCGTGGTGTTCGCCTTGCGAATTTGGAGATCGTACTTGTATGGAGAAGAAGTGGAGGTATACACGGACCACCAAAGTCTTAAATACCTCTACACTTAGCCAGATCTCAACCAGCGCCAGCATAGGTGGATGGAGTTTGTGACAGACTACGATATAAAGATTCACTACCATCCTGGTAAAGCGAATGTTGTTGCAGACGCCTTAAGTCGAAGAAAGTTGGACGCAGATTTAGAGAAAGAAGTGGAGCTGTTGAACCAAGAATTGAAACGAGTAAAGTTGGTCGTTTTGGAAGGGCAAGCGAGCGAGCCATTGGGACTTCAAGCGGTGAACCAGGCCAGCTTGATTCAGAGAATTCGAGAAGAACAACTTAAGGATGAGAAGCTATTGAAGATTGCTGAGGAACTCAAAGGACAAGGTGGGCCAAATAGTGTTGGATACTACTTGGCGGAGTATGGAACCTTGCTAATTAATGGGAGGATCACGGTTCCTAAAGGACAAGGGCTGAGAGATGAGATACTAAGGATTGCTCATCATTCTTTACTTAGTATCCATCCTGGAAGTTCGAAGATGTACCGAGATTTGAGAAGATACTATCATTGGCCAGGAATAAAGAGATCAGTAGCGCAATGGGTCGCGCAGTGTGCAACTTGTCAACAAGTCAAGGTCGAACATCAAGTTCCAGGAGGATTATTGCAGAGTCTTCCGATACCTTAATGGAAATGGGACTCTATTTCCATGGATTTCATCACTGGATTACCCACTGCTCCAGGTAGATCGAACAACTCAATATGGGTGATTGTGGATAGGTTAACCAAGGTTACAAACTTGTTGCCTATGCGGGACACTAATAAAGTTGAAGTGTTGGCCGAGTTGTACATCGACCAAATTGTGAAGTTACATGGTGTACCCTCAGACATCGTCTCAGATCGCGATCCAAGGTTCACGGCATCATTCTGGGAAGCACTGCAAGAAGCCTTGGGAACTAAACTATTCAGAAGTACGGTGTTCCATCCAGAAACATATGGCCAAACGGAGAGAACCATTCGGACCATCGAGGACATGCTTCAGATGTGTATTCTCGATTGGGCAGGAACTTGGGAGAAGCATTTACCGTTGGTCGAGTTCTCATATAACAACAGTCATCATTTGAGCATAGGGATGTCACCTTACGAAGCGTTATATGGATGGCCATGCAAAACGCCTATGTGTTGAACGGAATTGAACGAAAGAAGAATGTTTGGGTCACCTATCGTTCAGGAGACCATGATTAAGCTGGAGACGATTCAGGCCAACATGAAGAAGGCTCAGGACCGCAAGAAGAAGTACGCAGACCAATCAAGAAGAGAGGTAACTTTTGAGATAGGAGATTGGGTCTATTTGAAAGTTACTGCACAGAAAGGGAAGGACAGATTTGGCAAGGTCGGGAAACTTGCGGTCAGGTTCATTGGTCCGTACAAGATCATCGGGAAAGTTGGTGAGGTAGCTTACCATTTGGATCTGCCAGCGGATATGCATCTACATCCTGTATTTCATGTTTCCAGGCTTCGGAAACATATACGGGATCCAAGTATTGTTGAACCTGAGAGACTAGAGGAGTTGAGGACAAACCTTACGTATCTGGAAGGACCAATCAGATTGGGAGAACGGCGTATTCGGAAGCCGAAGAATCGTGAGATTGCTCAAGTACAAGTGTTCTGGGGAAGACAAAACAGGATTCATGTTACTTGGGAAGATGAAGCTATAAGAATCTAAGAATGAAATGATTAAGATAGAACTTGGGTAGATTATGAGAGATTATGAAGAGTTTAGTGTAGAATCATGATTGAGAGAGTATGATAAGAGAAAGGGAAACTCAGAACTGTATGTTTATTATTAATGACAAGAGTTACAATATATAGTGAGAGATCAGTAGGGTTTTCGAAATCATAAAGGAGAGCTAAGCATGTGAAGTCAACAAGGTTAGGATAAGATCTCTTTAACTCGGCCAATCAGCGTTCCCACATGCTTGGAGCATCTAGGATCTTGGACAAAGATGCTCTTGCCTTTCCAGCTGTGCCAGCCTGTAAAGCCGCGCCTCTCTTATCCTCCAACGGTCTTATTTCATCAGCCAAAGCCCCTTCTCTTCCCATAAGTTACACGGGTAACTCCTTGTAACCGCGGTCAAGGTTTCACTTGTCTGAATGTGTACGGACCGTACGGCCTTGTACGGCCTTGTACGGTCACGCCAATATGAACCTCTCCCATCACACCAATGCTTAACATACTCTCTTCAGTCTTAACCCCTTTGTACTTCACACTTGTATACTCAACTCTTCTCAACACTCCCCCTCAAGCTTAGCTTTGTGAAGTCTAAGCTTGGAGACTATGAGATCTTCCTCATTAAAAACCTCACCAAAGAAAACCCATTGGGACAAAACTTTGATGAGGGAAAAAGAGTAAAGACCTCATAGTAAGGGGCTCAGCTCCTTGGTGACAGATCAACGAGTCCCAACCTGATGTAGATGGACTCCATTGTCTTCATTCTTGCCGCTTTTGTGAATACATCAGCCAGTTGATCTTCACTCCTTGTGTAGCATGGCAGAATCACTCCCAAAACTATCATCTGCCTCACTTTGTGACAATCCACTTCAATGTGCTTGGTTCTCTCATGGAAGACTGAGTTGGAGGCAATGTGGATTGCTGCTTGGTTATCACAATGCATTGTCATTGGCGCCACTTGCTCAATCTCAATGTGCTTCAAGATCCCCTTGATCCATACCAACTCATTAGTGAGCTTCAGCATTGCTCTATACTCTGCCTCCGCACTAGAACAAGAGACCACCTTCTGCTTCTTGCTCTTCCAAGTCACAAGGTTCCCTCCAATGAAGGTGCAGTAACCTGTTGTAGATCTTCTGTCTGCTCTATCTCCAGCCCAATCTGCATCACAATAGCCAACTACTTCTGTACTCCCATTGCATCCCATCCAGACTCCTTGGCTTGGTGATCCGTTGAGGTAGCTTAGAACTCTATCTACCATTCTCCAATGGTGATCCTTTGGAGCTTGCATGTGTTGACTCACCTGATTCACAGCAAAGCAGATATCAGGTCGTGTGATTGTTAGGTAGATTAGCTTACCCACTAGCTTCCTATAAAGCTTAGGGTCATGGAACAGCTTGCTGTCTTCAAGCTCCCCCTCTCTTGGTACTTTGTACCCATCTTCCATCGGCATCTTCGCGGTTTGTCCTCCGAGTTTATCTGCATCTTTCAAAAGATCAAGTGTATATTTTCTTTGGGACATGAATAATCCTTCCTTGGATCTACAAATCTCAATCCCAAGAAAGTATTTCATCTCTCCAAGATCTTTTATTTCAAACACAGATTTGAGATAGTCTTTGGTTTCTTGTATTCCAACCTTATCACTACCAGTAATGATAATATCATCAACATAGACCAATAGACAGATGATACCTGAGGTTGTGTTTAGAGTGAACAGAGTATGGTCTAGTTCAGACTTCCTGAAGCCTTTTCCATTCAGTGTAGTACTCAGCTTGTGATACCAGGCTCTAGGTGATTGCTTCAATCCATAGATAGCCTTCTTCAACCTTAGGACATTCCCTGGCTTCACAAGACTCTCAAGACCCGGAGGAGGCTGCATATATACTTCATCTTCAAGTTCCCCTTGTAGAAATGCATTCTTCACATCCATTTGCCACAATCCCCATTCAAGGTTGGTAGCAATTGATAAGATGATTCGGATGGTGTGCAGCTTAGCCACTGGAGCAAATGTGTCTATGTAGTCCTCTCCATATGTTTGTGTAAATCCTCTAGCCACAAGCCTGGTCTTCTTCCTATCAACTGTCCCATCTGGTCTATACTTGATTGTAAATATCCATTTACATGACACTGCTCTCTTCCCTTTAGGCAGCTCACTCTCATACCAAGTCCCATTCTTGATCATAGCATCAGACTCATCCGCAACTGAGTTCCTCCAGTCTTCATCCTTTATAGCCTCCTCATACGTTCTTGGTATGTAGCTCTCATCCAGACTTGTTATGAATGCACAATGATCCCTTGGAAACTCGGCAAAAGAGCACACTGCCTGACTTGGATGAGCTACTGCTTGTGCATTGTAGTAGACCCTGGTGTTTGCCCAGTTAGATGGATCTTTCCTTACTCTTGTACTCCTCCTCAGAGGCGCAGGCACACTCTCCACAACTGGAGCACTAGTCATGTTCTCCATTCTTCTTCCTCTTCTTCAGGTACAAGTGGTGTACCTCCACTTTGATCCCTTACTTCACTTGACTCTTCATCATTGATCCCACTTTGATCATGACTAGCTGAGTCTCTTCCTTCTTCATGTTCCGCCTCAGACTTGTCTTCCCCCTCATGATCAATGTGGGATGTTTCTTCAGCTTCATTCCTAGTAGGCGTCTCTTGCGCCTTTGGATCCTGGGTTAGATTAATCCCAAGACCCTCTAAGATCATCATAAGGCTTGTAGCCTTATCAGATGTTTGAGCTAGATCCTTCAGATCTTCCCAGCTCCTTTCTTCATAGTATCCTCTTGTTTCAATGAACTTGACATCTCTTGATACCAGAACTCTTCTTGATTCTGGATCAAAGCATTTATACCCCTTTTGAGTAGTTGAGTATCCCACAAACATTGCTTTTGTACTCCTCGGTTCCAACTTGTTTCTCATCTCCCCGGGAACAAGTACATAACACAAACACCCAAACACTTTAAGATGACTTAGAGATGGCTTGGTCTTGTTCAATACTTCAAACGGTGACTGATCTTCCAAGATTCTTGTAGGCACCCGGTTGATCAAATAGCACGCAGCTTGTACAGCATCACTCCAAAATCTCTTAGGTGCATTGGTTTGGAACATCATGGATCTAGCTACTTCCATTAGGTGTCTATTCTTTCTCTCCGCAACCCCATTCTGTTGTGGAGTATAAGGACAGCTTGTTTGATGTAGAATCCCATGTAGAGCCAGATGTTGCTTGAAGGCATGACTTGTGTATTCTCCACCATTATCTGATCTGAAAATCTTAAGCTTAGCATTGTACTGGTTAGTTACATAAGTCTGAAAATTCTTAAATGCTTCAAGAACTCTATCCTTAGTCTTTATAAGTGTTATCCAGGTGTATTTCGATTTTTCATCAATGAATGTGACAAAGTACTTATAGTTTTCTCTAGATAAGCAAGGAGCAGTCCATACATCAGAATGTACAAGGTCAAAACACTTCTCATAGATAGTACTTGATTTCTTAAAGACAGTCTTACAATGTTTTCCCAAAATACATGCCTCACAATCATTATTTTTAAACATGACACCTGGTAACATTAAGCTTAAGGCTCTAACATGTGGATGACCTAATCTAGCATGCCATAATGCATCATTATTGATACTTGAACTAGAACTAAACGAGCAAATTGAACTGGAAATAGGAGCTAAGTCTTCTAGCATATAGAGTTCTCCCTTTGTCACTCCTTTGCCAATCATCTTACTTGTCTCAATATCCTGAAACTTCACATCATTAAGACTGAATATAACATTGCAATGTAAATCAGTAGTGCATTTCTTAACAGATAACAAGTTTGATGTGAATTCAGGCATATAAAGAGCTCTAGACTCTTTATTAAACAATTTTAGATTTCCTATTCCTGTTATTGCAATCCTATCACCATTAGCAATCATTACATGACCCTGAGCAGGTTCTATGTCTTTAATCAAGCTATTATCACTAATCATGTGATGGGAAGCACCTGAATCTACAATCAGTGGTTTTATTACATTATGCGCAGCAAAGGTACTAGGTTGTCTCAGGTTATTTAATCTAGATGCACCACTTAACTTGAATTCAGGATCACTACTGAGATGAGCACAAGTCCTATCTAGATATGATGCAGCAAGAGAGTAACAAGGGTTATTTCCAATACAGTTACCATTCTCCTTGAGAGCTTTGATGAGGGCGTCTATGTCTGATCTCCGGATCAACTCGCCTTCAGTGCTCCTCAAGGGTGTGTGCTGAGTAGTTAAGGCTCTCCCCTCACCCTCACGCATTGCTGAGCCAGCCCCGGATGAGCTAGCTTCTCCTCCTTCATTAGATAGGTGCGCCCTTGCCTCTCTATCTTTCATGAACTTAGCTGGCTTGAGATGAGGATGTAAGATCCAGCACTGGCTCCTTTTGTGACCTAGCTTCTTGCAATGATCACAGTTGCCCCCAAACTTCCTCTCCTCACTCTTGTATGCCGCTTTGTTTGCTTGAGCTCCATCCGCATGGTTAGCTAAGGTGAGCTCCCCCTTTCCTCCAAACAGCCCCACTGACCCTTCTTCTTTCTGTATCTGAGCGCACACATCTTCAAGTGATGGTAGCTTTGGAGACCTCAGTATGTGTTTGATCAGATCGTTAAAGATAGGGTTCAATGTCAGCAACAGCCCAAACACTTGATCTTGAGCCCTCCTCTCCATAAGAGTGTCATGATCAGTGGTGTTGGGTCTCAGCATTTCTAGTTCAGACCATAAGGCTCTGAACTTTCCCAAATGCTTTGTGAACTCAACCTCTTCTTGCGCAAGTGTGTTGATTGATCTCTTCAACTCAAACACCCGGCTCAGATTGGATGTGTTCCCATAGACCTTTTGAAGAGTATCCCACAGGTCTTTTGGCGTCTCACAGTAGCTGTAGGCCTCCAAGATTGAAGCTTCAAGCGACCCATGAAGAACTGTCAACACCTTCAAGTCGTCTTGATCCCACTTCTCTTGGTCCGCTACTATCAGCTCTTGACCGCCTTTTCCCTCCGTAGAAACTGGCTTTGGAGTTCCATCTGAGATGTGACTCCACAAACCCTAGCTCCCAACTGCAGCTTTCACCAGGCGAGACCACAGCAAGTAGTTCCCACCTCCTTTCAACGTAACCGGAACCGTCAAAGTCTTGTTCTTGTCTTCCATGAGTGTGACCGTGAGTAGAGATGGTTTAGGAATGAAGATGGAGACTCTATAGATTTAGAAACCAGGAAATGAGTAACCTGGCTCTGATACCATATAAGAATCTAAGAATGAAATGATTAAGATAGAACTTGGGTAGATTATGAGAGATTATGAAGAGTTTAGTGTAGAATCATGATTGAGAGAGTATGATAAGAGAAAGGGAAACTCAGAACTGTATGTTTATTATTAATGACAAGAGTTACAATATATAGTGAGAGATCAGTAGGGTTTTCGAAATCATAAAGGAGAGCTAAGCATGTGAAGTCAACAAGGTTAGGATAAGATCTCTTTAACTCGGCCAATCAGCGTTCCCACATGCTTGGAGCATCTAGGATCTTGGACAAAGATGCTCTTGCCTTTCCAGCTGTGCCAGCCTGTAAAGCCGCGCCTCTCTTATCCTCTAACGGTCTTATTTCATCAGCCAAAGCCCCTTCTCTTCCCATAAGTTACACGGGTAACTCCTTGTAACCGCGGTCAAGGTTTCACTTGTCTGAATGTGTACGGACCGTACGGCCTTGTACGGCCTTGTACGGTCACGCCAATATGAACCTCTCCCATCACACCAATGCTTAACATACTCTCTTCAGTCTTAACCCCTTTGTACTTCACACTTGTATACTCAACTCTTCTCAACAGAAGCACGATTTAAAACCGATCACCCGGAGTTCTTCCGAGAGGATGTTGTGATGGAAGAAAGAGGCCCCTCAGAACCTTAGAATTCGAGGACGAATTCTGTTAAGGAGGGGAGAATGTAGAAACCCATAAAAAAAAGATAAAAAAAGAATGGTCGAGTATCTTTTGGGTGGTCGAGTCGCAGACGATCAGATTATTTTTGTCTGAACCATGAGTCAGGTATCCCACTAGACAATGGTTAGACAATGTGGTATATTTACTCAAAGGACGTTTGAAGCATGACACTTTTGGAAGCACAACAGGAAGACCGGAAATTGGGCGAAAAACCCTAATTTCGGTATTATGAAATTTTTCGAAGAAGCCGGAAACTCAGGAAATATTTTCCATCAAGTCAGGATTCATTTGGAGTTTATTAAAAATTATCAGATCATCAGAACGGGCGTCGAAAAATATTGGGATTGATCGCGGGACGAAAAATTCACCGGAAAGGCCAAAATTGGACGAATGGACCGAGAAGCTCGAGGTGGCTCGATCTATGAGATCAGGACGTGGTGGCAACTTCCTGGAATGGTATGTGATAAGAGAAGCATGAGGTGTTGCAGTAAAAATGATCACAGCATGCGGAGTGACACATAGAAGCACGAGGTGGAACGGCAAAGCACAAGGTGTTGCGATGCATGCGACCAGGCCATGCGGCCAGACATGTGGAGGACGTGGTGTCTCCTTGCATGGAGCCAAGCCATGCATCCAGACAGGTAGGTGGTGTGGTGTCATCCTGCATGAGACTGATACATGCAGCCAGCCGTGTGGAGCACGAGGTGTCGCCGCGCATGCGTCCGGAGCCATGCGAAGCGACACACGGGCTGCCACACGGCTTGTTCCTGATTGGTTTCTGTTTCCTATAAATAGCCCACGATCCCCTCTCATTTGAACACATTCAGAACACTTGAAATTCAGTTCAAAACGTGAGAAAGAAAGCAAAGAAAGAAAGATCGAGTTTTGATAGTTTTCGGGCGATTTAGGCAGTTTTCGAGAACAGTTATTCTGCCGATTTTGAGTCAGCACCTGGAGAAGGTTCTGTTCAAGTGAAGAGAGATCAGTTCTAGTGGATACCAGTTCAAGACCATTCTGGACGTGGGTCTACTTGAGAAGGTCGAAAAAGGGTTCGGATCGCAGAAGTCGGGTTTGGGGTCAAGGCCACGGTCAACCAAAAACTGTGAGTTATAATTGATTGATTGCTGAGTTGTTTTCATGCAGGGTCCCGTTACTTGGAAGTTGGATCATGGCAGGTGGCCGTGTCTAACTGAGTAACGGTTTGAATAATTGAGGTTATGTTGATTGAGTTGATGGCATGCTTGTTATTGTTTGAGAACCGTAGTAGCATGCTAATCGTTAGATTGATTGGTTAGTTAGCAAATGCGGAATGCTTAGATGATATCGCTAAGTTGTGGATAGTTAGGTACTCTGGAATTAGTCTTTATGCTAGATTCTGGAATATGATTGATTGTGTTATTTTGCGATTAATACTAGGAACCTTGTGTTAGTTTTACCGGGTTTAGTATTAATCATATTTTGGCAATCGATAGACACCAGGTTTGACAATTTCGACTATTTTGTAAGGACCTTCCCAGTTGGTTCCGAGCTTTCCTGCTCTCCACTCTTGTGTTTTCAAACACTTTACGTTGGACTAAGTCGTTTAGTTCCATCGGCCTTGCTCGGACCTTCTTGTTGTAGTAGGACTCGGCCAGGTGCTGATTGTTTTGGATTCGGAGGAGTGCCTGGTGTCTTCGTTCTTCGATTGGATCGAAGGCGTCGAGCAACATCTCCCTGTTGAGTTCCGCATTTTGCGGCATCTTCGATCGACGCAGACTCGTGACATTGACTTCTGCTGGGGCCATTGCTTCGACTCCGTAGGCCAGAGAGAAGGGCGTTCTGCCTGTCGTGCTTCGTGGAGTCGTTCGGTGTGACCAAAGTACTCCGTCCAATTCGTCGGCCCAATAGCCCTTCTTAAGGTCGAGGCGTTTCTTTATCCCGTCGAGGATCGTCTTATTGGTTGCTTCGGCCTGTCCGTTGCATTGCGGGTATCGGGGCGTCGTGGTGTTAAGGCGAATTGCCCATCAAGCGTAGAAACCGTATAAATTATTCGAAATGAACTGAGACCCATTGTCGGTGACGATTTCGTAGGGAAGACTGTGCCAGCAGATGATGTTCTTCCAAACGAAGTTCTGTACTTCCTTATCTGTTACTTGGACTAGTGCTTTGGCTTCCACCCACTTGGTGAATTAGTCTGTCATGATCAAAATATATTTCCTTTGTCTCGTGCTTGTCATTGGCCCGACGATGTCCATCGCCCAGCGCATGAACGGGTATGGAGCCGTTGTTGTTTGCAAGAGTTCAGTCGGGCAATGTATGTTCGGTGCGTGAGGCTGACACTTATCGCAACGTTGAGCATATGTTTCGCAATCGGCCACCATGGTTGGCCAGTAAAAGCCAAGGCTTTTCACTTTGAGAGATAAAGCTCGGCCTCCGGAATGGTTCCCCGCTGCTCCTTTGTGAGTTTCCTCCATAACTAAAGTTGCTTCCTCCGAACCAAGGCACGTCAGGAGGACTTTGGCAGAGGTCCAACGATGTAGTCGTCAATCGATGAGGACGTAGTTTGAACTCTTGGCTTTTAGTCGACGAGCTTCCCACTTGTCTTCCGGTAAGGAGCCTCTGGAAAAGTATTGGATAAGCGAGACTCGCCAGTCGGTCGACATCTCTGCGGGTCGATCGGTCGAATTACTTGCATCCATTTCATCCGCTGTGTCGATAGCTGCGACATGTTCGCTCTCTTCTTGGGGTAAGATAATGCTTGGCTTGTCGATATTTTGGACCGGGATGGTCCGTTTGACTTGATCGCCCGGATTGCTTCCGAGTGCTGCTAGGGCGTCTGCGCAAACGTTTTCGCCGCGAGGGATTCTCGTGAGTTGGAAAGAATCAAACTCCTTGGCGAGATCCTGCACCACCTTCAGATAGGCATCCATTCGCTCATTCTTCGCATCGTAATCACCGCTGAACTGGTTGGCGACCAATTGAGAGTCCCAATAGGCATCAATACGTTTCGCTTGGACGGCCTGGGCTAGGCGTAGTCCAGCGATGAGGGCCTCGTATTTAGCTTCGTTATTGGATGCCTTGAAACCAAGTCGGAAAGACTGCTGAAGAAGTTCACCGGTTGGGGATTGAAGATGGACACCGATTCCGGATCCTCTGGCGGAGGATGAGCCGTCGACATGGAGAATCCAATTGTCGCTCGGTAGCTTTAGGTCCTGCTCGAGTTCTGGTGTTAGTTCGATCAGGAAGTCGGCCAGCACTTGCGATTTTGCAGCTGGTCTGTTCTGATACGTGACATCATACTCAGTGAGTTCGATGGTCCACTTTGAAAGCCTTCCTGAGTGATTGGCGTTTTGAATGATGGTTCACAGCGGTAGATTGGTAAGGATGAGGATCAAATGAGACTGGAAGTATGGCCAGAGCTTTCTTGCTGAAGTCATGATGGCAAGTGCCATTTTTTCGAGCGTTGAGTAACGTGTTTCTGCTTCGGTCATGCAGTTTCTGATATAAAATGAAGGCCGTTGTTCGCCTCGATCTTCTTTAACAAGGACACTGCTCACAGCTGTATCAGAGACCGTGATGTAAAGGTACAATGTATCGCCTTTATCGGGTTTAGCTAACATGGGCGGCGTCATGAGGTAGCGTTTGAGTTGTTCAAAGGCTTCTTCGCAACGCTCATCCCAGATGAACTTCTTGTTGTCGCGCAACAGGTCATAAAAAGGAAGGCACTTATCGGTTGAGCGTGAGATGGATCGATTGAGAGCAGCAATCAAACCAGTCAATCTTTGTACATCGAGGCTGTTCTTTGGGCTGGGTAGATCCAGGATTGGGGAGATTTGCTTTGGATTCGCCTCTATTCCCCTTTTTGTGACGTAGTAGCCCAAAAACTCGCACATAACTCTGAATGTGCATTTTTTCGAGTTGAGTTTCATGCCGTACTCATTCTAGATGAGGAAACAATCCTTGAGATGGGTGAGATGGTCGGCGGACACTCAGGATTTTACCAACATGTCGTCTATGTACACTTCCATTGTAGAAACCCATAAAAAAAAAAAAAAAAAAAGAATGGTCGAGTATCTTTTGGTTGGTCGAGTCGCAGACGATCAGATTGTTTTTTCTGAACCATGAGTCAAGTATCCCACTAGACAATGGTTAGACAATGTGGTATATTTACTCAAAGGACGTTTGAAGCATGACACTTTTGGAAGCACAACAGGAAGACCGGAAATTGGGCGAAAAACTCTAATTTTGGTATTATGGAATTTTTCGAAGAAGCCGGAAACTCGGGAAATATTTTCCATAAAGTCAGGATTCATTTGGAGTTTATTAAAGATAATCAGATCATCAGAACGGGCGTCGAAAAATATTGGGATTGATCGTGGGACGAAAAATTAACCGGAAAGGCCAAAATTGGACGAATGGACCGAGAAGCTCGAGGTGGCTCGATCTATGAAATCAGGACGTGGTGGCAACTGCCTGGCATGGTATGTGGCAAGAGAAGCATGAGGTGTTGCAGTAAAAAAGATCACAGCATGCGGAGTGACACAAAGAAGCACGAGGTGGAACGGCCAAGCACGAGGTGGAACGGCCAAGCACGAGGTGTTGCGATGCACGTGGCCAGGCCATGCGGCCAGACATGTGGAGGACGTGGTGTCTCCTTGCATGGAGCCAGCCCATGCATCCAGACAGGTAGATGTCGTGGTGTCATCCTTCATGAGACTGAGACATGAAGCCAGCCTTGTGGAGCACGAGGTGTCGCCGCGCATGCGTCCGGAGCCATGCGAAGCGACACACGGGCTGCCACACGGCTTGTTCCTGATTGGTTGATGTTTCCTATAAATAGCCCACGACCCCCTCTCATTTGAACACATTCAGAACACTTGAAATTGAGTTCAAAACGTGAGAAAGAAAGCAAAGAAAGAAAGATCGAGTTTTGATAGTTTTCGGGCGATTTAAGCAGTTTTCGAGAACAGTTATTTTGCCGATTTTGAGTCAGCACCTGGAAAAGGTTCTGTTCAAGTGAAGAGAGATCAGTTCTAGTGGATACCAGTTCAAGACCAGTCTGGACGTGGGTCTACTTGAGAAGATCGGGAAAGGGTTCGGATCGCAGAACTCGGGTTTGGGGTCAAGGCCACGGTCAACCAAAAACTGTGAGTTATAATCGATTGATTGCGAGTTGTTTTCATGCAGGGTCCCGTTACTTGGAAGTTGGATCATGGCCGGTGGCCGGGTCTAACTGAGTAACGGTTTGAATAATTGAGGTTATGTTGATTGAGTTGATGGCATGCTTGTTATTGTTTGAGAGTCGTAGTAGCATGCTAATGGTTAGATTGATTGGTTAGATGATATCGCTAAGTTGTGGATAGTTAGGTATTCTGGAATTAATCTTTATGCTAGATTCTGGAATATGATTGATTGTGTTAATTTGTGATTAATATTAGGAACCTTGTGTTATTTTTACCGGGTTTAGTATTAATCATATTTTGGCCATGTAGCATTTGTGTAACCCACAATGCTAGGCATGTTTGAGGTGGAATGTGTTGATTGTGTGGTGATTAATACTAGGAACCTTGTGTTATTTTTACCGGGTTTAGTATTAATCGTATATTGGCCGACAGCATTTGTGTAACCCACAATGCTAGGCATATTGGGGTGAGTTAGTGTTCCTTCAGACCTTGTACCCGGCGGGTTCAAGGAAACCCCTTATTCGCTGGATCGGGAAGACTCAAACGAACGGGGTCATGTCCTATGGCTGAGTATTACACGACGGTGCAATGTGGCAGTGACCCGAAGGACTGTGGGCTGTCGCGCGGTGACCCGAAGGACTGTGGGCCGCGGTCGGTTGAAAGTTCCTTCTTCTGGCCTTTGTGGTAGGAAGATAGGATATTGCCGATAGTGAAGGAGGAACATAACGTCACCAGGGCCCGAGTTTGTTATATATATTATATCGTGTTTCGGGTTATTGAACCCTGGTTTATGTTGAGTTTGAGTTTGGTGTTGAGCTAGTAATTAGCATATTGCTAGTTATCTTACTATATTTTTCCAACTGCGTATTTCTGATATTGCTTATTATTATTCGTTGAATTGGGTTGATTTGTTGTTAGGTGAACCTCTCGCTTTAGATTGCTTGGGGTGGGATAGCGAGGGGTTGTATTTGTTAGTTGGGGATTTTAACTCGCTGAGTAATGCTAGATTACTCACTCCTCACTCGTTGTTGTTTCAGGTGACCAGTTGCGAGCTTGTAGAGGTCGCGGGAGACTAGGCTGGCTGGTGTAGATTTGCATCTTTTTGCTTAAGACGCTTTCAGACTATAAGTATGTACTTTCTCTTTCTTGGCATGCCACTACTTGTGTAATATTTTGTGTGTTGAAAACCAGATATTATATAAAATAAATAAAGCGATGTTTTGTGTAAATGCCTTGTTGTTTCTGATATTAGCTTGTCCAAGCTAACACAAGGTCAGATTGGGGTATGGGTTGAGAAGCCTTAGGCTTTGGTCTGACGGGACGTGTTAGCGGGCGGACTGGCCTAGTCGCGAATTGCACTTTTCGTGACCTTGGCCGGATCGGCCATTAACCCGTCATGTAGCGCTCCCGATTCTTGGTAGACGGTCGGCCCGTCGGTCATGTTCTTGTTTGATTGTTGGCCGGTGGTTCGACCTATGCCTAGAACGGTTCGGGGGTGTTACAGAGGTGGTATCAGAGCATGGTTTCGTCCATGCGTGACAAAAGTGCTTTTTAACAATTTTATCGAGTCAAAGGAGTCGCAAAAAGATGATTAGGAAACCAGCCGCTTCCCGTAGTAGGAATATGACTTACCCTTTTGATTGTGTGCAGATGGCTAATCGCAGGCCAGGTGATGATGGACGAGGTCGGATATGGGGAGAGGGTATGGATTGGACAGGTGGAGGATTGGGTTACATATCTGATCAAGAGGATGGAAATGGCATTAGTGAGATGTTTGGACACGATAGGAGCCCTCTGCAGAGAACAAGATCTTTTCCTGTGTACGGTAACAGGACTAGAGTGAGGGAAGACAGTTTGGCGAGTATTGGCCCAAGTCGTAATTGGGACCGGAGACATCAACATGAACAATCCGTTCAATCACACCCAAGGCCAGATCAGAACCGTGCCACTGAAGGACCACAAGATCAAGGAGCGGAAAACACCCTGAAGCTTTTACATGACGTGATGACCGAGGCACTTGGTAACCAAGGCAGGCGTACTCAACCCCCTGAAGTTTCCAAGCTATTATCTACCATGAAGAGCATTGTATCCTACAAGTTCAAAGGAGGATCCGATCCTATTGAAGCCGGCAAGTGGATTACTATGATGGAGAAGAACTTTGAGGCTATGGAGTGTTCGGAGGAGTATCAGAAGAAGATCGCGGTGTACTATTTGGAAGGCGACGCAACAGGATGGTGAGACAATATAGACAGGCAGCGTGGACACACCATCACATCATGGGAATCGTTCAAGGGAAAGTTTGAGAGGAAGTATTTTCCTCCAGAAGCGAAGCATCGGTTGGAGCGCCAATTCATGAACCTTGTTCAAGGAGATAGGCCAGTGAGGAGTTACGAATCTGAGTTCACAAGGTTGAGGCATCATGTTTTCGATGGGCGTGAAGATGAAGCAACTATGATCCGTAACTTTATGTACGGATTGAAGCCGGAGCTTGGAAGTCGTTTAGCTGGAAGCAACTTTAGCAGGTTATCGGATCTGGTGGAAAAATCTGTTAATGTTGAGACTGTATTGGAGGATGAAAGGAAGACCATACCGCATTCTGGTGGACATACCAAGTTTAGCCAAGGAGGAAGACCAAATTTCAACAAGGGTCCAAGGTTTAACAAAGGCAAAGGGAAAAAATTTGGAGGCCAAACCAATTATCGCAGTAACACCGGAGTATGTTACATATGTGATCAACCGGGACACATTTCCAAGTTTTGTCCCAACAGACAACGGAGTAACCAGCAAGGTTATTCATCGCTGAGGATGGAAGGAAGGGCCATTATGCATCGTCATGTCCAAACAAGCCAATCCCTGCGACCCCTCTCGCTATCCGAGCTCCTCCTAACCATCCAGCTATTGAGCCAGCACCAAAGAAGCAAAACCTAGGAGGTAGAGTTTATGCCTTAGGGGTAGAAAACCCAGACAATGCAGGACCCTCAAACGGTCCCATCACAGGTATTGGGTGCTTAACCTCCTCTGTTTATTGAATGGAATTTAGTTGTTGGAACCTAGTTAGTATGCTTGTTAAGTATAGATTGCTTGATCGCTAGGTTGCGCGTTTAGAAATTTTGGATTGATGATTGATGGTTGTGCGAATTTTGATTAGTTTTTGTGATTGAGATATTGTTAATTGGGTTACTGTGGCAGGAACCATACATGTTGCTGGTAAACCCACACATGTATTGTTCGACTCGGGGGCAACACATAGTTTTGTGACCCTTGAAGTAGCTGCCCGGTTTTGGGATTGTTTTGTGGTTGACAGGATAAACGTGGCCGTCTTGACCCCCGCAGACCGAACCCTTCAAGCAGATCAGTGTATCAAGAATGTTCCAATGGTCATTCAAGAGAAAGAATTTGTGGCAGATCTGTTAGTCGTGCCTTTGAAAGGGTACGAAGTAATCCTTGGAATGGATTGGTTATCGAGCTACAGAATTCAGATCGACTGTGGAAAGGGAAGACTGTTGTTTGGCCGAGGTAAACGACCAGAGATGGTATACTATGGAATCAGTCCTAGTATGACCGTGTCTTTGGTAGCAGCAATGAGAGTACAAGATTTGTTTCAAGATGGGGAAGTATGTTTGGTGACTTTATCGGTTAGTGGAGGAGCCACTAAAGATGAAGTTAAGGTCAAAGACATAGAAGTGGTCCAAGAGTTTGAGGATATCTTTGCACCACTAAAGGAATTACCTCCACCTCGGAGTAATCCCTTTACGATCAATTTGGAGCCTAAAGCAAAACCTATAGCTAAGGCACCATATCAGATGGCACCTGCGGAGTTGGCTAAACTAAAGAAGCAATTGGAAGATCTATTGGAAAAGGGATTCATTTGGTCGAGCTCTTCACCTTGGGGAGCTCTTGTGCTATTTGTGAAGAAGAAGGACGGAAGCATGAGGTTGTGTATCGATTATCGTGGTATCAACAACATCACGATAAAAGATAAGTATCATCTTCCGAGGATAGACGAGTTGTTAGACCAACTAAAGGGAGCTAGTTGGTTTTCGAAGATTGTTTTGGCATCAGGGTAAAGATTCACTACCATCCTGGTAAAGCGAATGTTGTTGCGGACGCTTTAAGTCGAAGAAAGTTGGACGCAGATTTAGAGAAAGAAGTGGAGCTGTTGAACCAAGAATTGAAACAAGTAAAGTTGGTCGTTTTGGAAGGGCAAGGGAGCGAGCCATTGGGACTTCAAGCGGTGAACCAGGCCAGCTTGATTCAGAGAATTCGAGAAGAACAACTTAAGGATGAGAAGCTATTGAAGATTGCTGAGGAACTCAAAGGACAAGGTGGGCCAAATAGTGCTGGATACTACTTGGCGGAGGATGGAACCTTGCTAATTAATGGGAGGATCACGGTTCCTAAAGGATAAGGGCTGAGAGATGAGATACTAAGGATTTCTCATCATTCTTTACTTAGTATCCATCCTGGAAGTTCGAAGATGTACCGAGATGTGAGAAGATACTATCATTGGCCAGGAATGAAGAGATCAGTAGCGCAATGGGTCGCGCAGTGTGCAACTTGTCAACAAGTCAAGGTCGAACATCAAGTTCCAGGAGGATTATTGTAGAGTCTTCCGATACCTCAATGGAAATGGGACTCTATTTCCATGGATTTCATCACTAGATTACCCACTGCTCCAGGTAGATCGAACAACTCGATATGGGTGATTGTGGATAGGTTAACCAAGGTTACAAACTTGTTGCCTATGCGGGACACTAATAAAGTTGAAGTGTTGGCCGAGTTGTACATCGACCAAATTGTGAAGTTACATGGTGTACCCTCAGACATCGTCTTAGATCGCGATCCAAGGTTCACGGCATCATTCTGGGAAGCACTTCAAGAAGCCTTGGGAACTAAATTATTCAGAAGTACGGTGTTCCATCCAGAAACAGATGGCCAAACGGAGAGAACCATTCAGACCATCGAGGACATGCTTCAGATGTGTATTCTCGATTGGGCAGGAACTTGGGAGAAGCATTTACCGTTGGTCGAGTTCTCGTATAACAACAGTCATCATTCGAGCATAGGGATGTCACCTCATGAAGCGTTATACGGATGGCCATGCAAAACGCCTATGTGTTGGACGGAAGTGGGCGAAAGAAGAATGTTTGGGTCACCTATCGTTCAGGAGACCATGATTAAGCTGGAGACGATTCAGGCCAACCTGAAGAAGGCTCAGGACCGCCAGAAGAAGTACGCAGACTAATCAAGAAGAGAGGTAACTTTTGAGATAGGAGATTGGGTCTATTTGAAAGTTACTGCACAGAAAGGGAAGGACAGATTTGGCAAGGTCGGGAAACTTGCGGTCAGGTTCATTGGTCCGTACAAGAGCATCGGGAAAGTTGGTGAGGTAGCTTACCGTTTGGATCTGCCAGCGGATATGCATCTACATCCAGTATTTCATGTTTCCATGCTTCGGAAACATATACGGGATCCAAGTACTGTTGAACCCGAGAGACTAGAGGAGTTGAGGACAAACCTTACGTATCTGGAAGGACCAATCAGATTGGGAGAACGGCGTATTCGGAAGCTGAAGAACCGTGAGATTGCTCAAGTACAAGTGTTCTGGGGAAGACAAAACAGGATTCATGTTACTTGGGAAGATGAAGCGCGATTTAAAACCGATCACCCGGAGTTCTTCCGAGAGGATGTTGTGACGGAAGAAAGAGGCCCCTCAGAACCTTAGAATTCGAGGATGAATTCTGTTAAGGAGGGGAGAATGTAGAAACCAATAAAAAAAAAAAGATAAAAAAAGAATGGTGGAGTATCTTTTGGGTGGTCGAGTCGCAGACGATCAGATTATTTTTGTCTGAACCATGAGTCAAGTATCCCACTAGACAATGGTTAGACAATGTGGTATATTTACTCAAAGGACGTTTGAAGCATGACACTTTTGGAAGCACAACAGGAAGACCAGAAATTGGGCGAAAAACCATAATTTCGGTATTATGGAATTTTTCGAAGAAGCCGGAAACTTGGGAAATATTTTCCATCAAGTCAGGATTCATTTGGAGTTTATTAAAAATAATCAGATCATCAGAACGGGCGTCGAAAAAATATTGGGATTGATCGCGGGACGAAAAATTCACCGGAAAGGCCAAAATTGGACGAATGGACCGAAAAGCTCGAGGTGGCTCGATCTATGAGATCAGGACGTGGTGGCAACTGCCTGGCATGGTATGTGGAAAGAGAAGCATGAGGTGTTTCAGTAAAAATGATCACAGCATGCGGAGTGACACATAGAAGCACGAGGTGGAACGGCCAAGCACGAGGTGTTGCGATGCATGCGACCAGGCCATGCGGCCAGACATGTGGAGGACGTGGTGTCTCCTTGCATGGAGCCAGGCCATGCATCCAGACAGGTAGATGGTGTGGTGTCATCCTGCATGAGACTGATACATGCAGCCAGCGGTGTGGAGCACGAGGTGTCACCGCGCATGCGTCCGGAGCCATGCGAAGCGACACACGGGCTGCCACACGGCTTGTTCCTGATTGGTTGCTGTTTCCAATAAATAGCCCACGATCCCCTCTCATTTGAACACATTCAGAACACTTGAAATTCAGTTCAAAACGTGAGAAAGAAAGCAAAGAAAGAAAGATCGAGTTTTGATAGTTTTCGGGCGATTTAGGCAGTTTTCGAGAACAGTTATTCTGCCGATTTTGAGTCAGCACCTGGAGAAGGTTCTGTTCAAGTGAAGAGAGATCAGTTCTAGTGGATACCAGTTCAAGACCAGTCTGGACGTGGGTCTACTTGAGAAGGTCGAGAAAGGGTTCGGATCGCAGAAGTCGGGTTTGGGGTCAAGGCCACGGTCAACCAAAAACTGTGAGTTATAATCGATTGATTGCTGAGTTGTTTTCATGCAGGATCCCGTTACTTTGAAGTTGGATCATGGCAGGTGGCCGGGTCTAACTGAGTAACGGTTTGAATAATTGAGGTTATGTTGATTGAGTTGATGGCATGCTTGTTATTGTTTGAGAACCGTAGTAGCATGCTAATCGTTAGATTGATTGGTTAGTTAGCGAATGCGGAATGCTTAGATGATATCGCTAAGTTGTGGATAGTTAGGTATTCTGGAATTAGTCTTTATGCTAGATTCTGGAATATGATTGATTGTGTTAATTTGCGATTAATACTAGGAACCTTGTGTTATTTTTACCGGGTTTAGTATTAATCATATTTTGGCCATATAGCATTTGTGTATCCCACAATGCTAGGCATGTTTGAGGTGGAATGTGTTGATTGTGTGGTGATTAATACTAGGAACCTTGTGTTTTTTTTACCGGGTTTAGTATTAATCGTATATTGGCCGACAGCATTTGTGTAACCCACAATGCTAGGCATATTGGGGAGAGTTAGTGTTCCTTCAGACCTCGTACCTGGCGGGTTCAAGGAAACCCCTTATTCACTGGATCGGGAAGACTCAGACGAACGTGGTCATGTCCTATGGCTGAGTATTACACGACGGTGTAATGTGGCAGTGACCCGAAGGACTGTGGGCTGTCGCGCGGTGACCCGAAGGACTGTGGCCGCGGTCGGTTGAAAGTTCCTTCTTCTGGTAGGAAGATAGGATATTGCCGATAGTGAAGGAGGAACATAACGTCACCAGGGCCCGAGTTTGTTATATATATTATATCGTGTTTCGGGTTATTGAACCCTGTTTTAAGTCGAGTTTGAGTTTGGTGTTGAGCTAGTAATTAGCATATTGCTAGTTATCTTACTATATTTTTCCAGCTGCGTATTTCTGATATTGCTTATTATTATTCGTTGAATTGGGTTGATTTATTGGTAGGTGAACCTCTCGCTTTATATTGCTTGGGGTGGGATAGCGAGGGGTTGTATTTGTTAGTTGGGGATTGTAACTCGCTGAGAAATGCTAGATTACTCACTCCTCACTCGTTGTTGTTTCAGGTGACCAGTAGCGAGCTTGTAGAGGTCGCGGGAGGCATGGCTGGCTGGTGTTGATTTGTATCTTTTTGCTTAAGACGCTTTCAGACTATAAGTATGTACTTTCGCTTTCTTGGCATGCCACTACTTGTGTAATATTTTGTGTGTTGAAAACCAGATATTATATAAGATAAATAAAGCGATGTTTTGTGTAAATGCCTTGTTGTTTCTGATATTAGCTTGTCCAAGCTAACACAACGTTAGATTGGGGTACGGGTTGAGAAGCCTTAGGCTTTGGTCTGACGGGATGTGTTAGCGGGCGGACTGGCCTAGTCGCGAATTAAACTTTTCATGACCTTGGCCGGATCGGCCGTTAACCCGTCATGTAGCGCTCCCAATCCTTGGTAGACGGTCGGCCCGTCGGTCATGTTCTTGTTTGATTGTTGGCCGGTGGTTCGACCTATGCCTAGAACGGTTCGGGGGTGTTACATCCATTGTGTCTCCCAGGCGTTTCGCGAACATCTTGTTGACCAGACGTTGATAGGTCGCACCCGCGTTCTTGAGGCCGAACGACATGACTATGTAGCATTATGTTCCTCTGCCGGTGATTAATTTTGTTTCTCTCGATCGTCGGGATGCATCATAATCTGATTGTAGCCTGAGAAAGCGTCCATGAAAGTTAGCAGCTCGTTACCGGCCGTGGATTCGACTAGTCGATCGATGTGAGGGAGAGGATAACTTTCTTTGGGACAAGCTTTGTTGAGGTCAGTAAAGTCAACGCACACTCTCCATTTGCCGTTCTTCTTCTTGACGACGACTCGGTTCGCTAACCATTCAAGTTACTTTATTTCAGTGATTGATCCAGCGCTGAGCAATCGATCGACCTTTTCATTTACGGCCTTCGTTCGTTCGGGACCAAGCTTGCGCCTCTTTTGTCTTACCGGTTTGAAGGTTGGGTCAACATTAAGTTCATGAGTCGTGATGTTGGGGTCAATTCCTTTCATGTCGTTGGTCGACCATGCGAATGTAGAGATGTTCTCCTTCAGAAACGCGATGATCTGATTTTTGATCTCGTCTAACAAGTAGGCACTGACTCTAACTGTGTTGGATGGATCGTGCTCGTCGATAGTAACCTCGAGAATATCTTCCTTCAGGGGATAGATTTTTTGGATTGGTTTTACCGCTGAATTGACGCGAGAGGTCGGCTTTTGACGTTTAACCTCGGCAATGAGGAGGTCACGGGCCGCGGCTTGGTCTCCACGAAGGGTAATGACTCGACCGTCATTGCAAGGGAACTTGACGCACTGATGATAGGTGGACGGTATTGCTTTCATCGCGTGGATCCACAGAGTACCCAGAATTGCGTTATATGGTGCTCGAACGTCGTTGTCAGAGAATTTGATGGTTTTTGTGATACCCTGGGCGTGCACGCGCAAGTGGATTGTTCGGACCGGGGCCTCTAGGGCGAACTAGCTTTAGGGCGAACGAAAGATAGACAAACTGGGGCTATAAAAAGAAGAAGTTAAGGAAAGAGAAAGGGATCCGAAATGGACACTAAAACACTGACGACAAGTTTAGGGTTTTACAACCGATCGAGCCTCTTTGTTTTCTCGTCGGTGCTTTCAACAAAGCTCCGACCTTGTGTCTTTTCCTTAAATTTCCTCGTAATCACGTTCGTTATCTCATACCATTCAATAAAACATCTTTGAAGAACCCACAAATCAAGTTTAGTTCCATTTCATTCGACCTAACCAAACTCGGATTCAACAGTTGGCGTCCACCGTGGGGCCTTACAAGGTAACGTTCACGAACTCAGTATGAGTCCCAACGACACCTCGACCGCCGGTGGACAACCTTCGGTCGCCTCTACACCGGTCGCCGTTACAGAAAACGTGACTGAGATGCTGCAAGCAATCATGGCGCGTTTCGCCCAGCAGGACAAAGACAACAAAGCAACGAACGACCGCTTAGCCGCATTCACCGCCGCTCTAGGAACCCTAGACGGCGAGGGTAATGAAACAGAAACAACAAGGCGAAGGCTGTTCGCCACTATAAACCCTAACTCTGGGGTCGGACAACGAACCGACAGAGCAAACACTACGAACGCCGACGCCGCGCTTTCAACATAGCCATGGGTCGCTACCGCTTCTCCGAAGAAGACAGAGATGCAGGATTTTGTCAACTCTTCATCGAAAGCCTCTCCGAACCAGCTCTGAGCTGGTTTTTTCAGCTTGACGACGGTTCGATCAACGACTTTTGGACCTTGTCCGCACAGTTCCTCAAATACTACATCATGTTTACTCGCCAAGACACATCATTTGCTGATCTCTGGAAGCTATCCAGTCTCCCACCGAAAGTCTCCAGGACTTTATGGTGAAGTTCAAGCAAATACTCTCCAGAGTCGATATCTAAGATCACCTAGCAGCCGAAGCGTTGACAAACTCACTTTGGATCAACTCCAACTTTCGGGAATACCTCCAAACGCACCTGATGATCTCCCTCGAAGACGCTCTACACTGCTCGAGGAACTTCATCAAGATGGAGGACGACAAACGAGCTTACAGGGCCAATCAGCAAGCCCTCAAACAAACGACAACCTGGGCGACAGACGCCAATCAAGAGCCAAGGAAGCACGCACCTTACAACAAGCACGACCAAAAGAAAGGCATCATCTACGCTGTCACCAAAGACGAGCAACAAGGCATGACGGCTGCAGCGCGCGAGCCAGGATGGAACGTTTGGGAATGAGATGCCACAGAAAAATTTCAGCAGACTCGAAGCATTTCTTCAGCTAACCCGAAAAACCCCTACGACCCAAACAAGTTCTCTGAGTACCACAACATGAAAGGACAAGAAACCAAAGAGTGCAAGCAGCTCTTTGGGGCCTGGTTGGCATCCTACAGCAGCGCCCAAGTGACAGTCGAACCACCAAAGCAAAAATCGACCAAAAACAACAAGGGTTGGAGCAAGAGCAAAGACAAGAAGAAAAAGTCTCAAATCAAAAGCACTGAAGAATCTCCTGAAGAAGACAATGCCAATCGCCAAGACGATGATTCAACCTCTGATGAAGAAAAACCAAAGTCTCGGCGAAAGATTTTTACAATCAGAACGGCATCTTCTCCTGCCGCAGCCGTAACAGGACCTCCAAAGGAAGACTTACGGGAATCACCCAACCACAAAGCGACAAAGACGATCGATAATCTCACGTTCCCTGCAGTCCCGCGGGCTGTGGCCGACGACAAAGAAACCCGGACGCTCAACACTTAAGACGTTCGACACATGTTGGAAGCCAAGCGAAAGAACGCTCACAACGATGGGCCTGATGAGGTCAAAGCGACTGATCTACGCTTTAAACTCAACGCCAAGGTCCCAAATCTTCGCGAAAAACTCAAATGGCACAAGGCCGACCATTCTGTTGCGCCATCAGAACAGACTGTCTCGTATCAACGACATACTCCAGATTTACGCGCAAGGCTCAACCGCACCAAAGCCGAGCGATCGACCCGGTCTGACAAGGAATGTCTGGAGCGACCTCTTCACTTAAATGTTATCATGGGAGGATCCCCTCCTTGCGATGATTCCGTCCAGTCCGTTAAAGAAACCACAAATTACCAGAATACCCTTGGACGACCTAAACCCTATTTATGTGTTTTCTAAGCCATTGTTGATGGCTAAGCTTTATTTTATTCATAGTTCTAGGTTAGGAGAGAAATGAGGAACTCCTTCAGAGTCCTCCTGGAACTCCTTTGGTTTTTATATTTTATTCTATTGCAATTTCATCTATTCATCTATGATTTCTGTGACAAACTTCATGTCTGAATAGATCCACCTGTTAGGTTTAGGGTTCAAATACGTTATGAGGGATTAGCCCCAACTATAGATTGCGAAGTTGTGATATTGATCGTTGTCATTAATGCCTGTTTCTAGATTAGCTACCTATAACTTGCCCTAGGAGTTGTAGACAAAAGCGGTAGCTTGCATCTCACCCTGAATCCATCCTAACTAAGCTAAGATTGCTAGAGTAGGCGATGGCTGATGTAGGAAGCTTAGTGAGCATATTCAATCTGCGCATTAACGCTTGACCAAGAGCGTCGATCGATATTCCAATCGAATAATCGGTTGACATTTCAACAAGTATATTGATCGATATTCCTAAAGAGAGGTATGCTGAGCCAATGTTGGCTTGATCAGTCAATTGTTTGCGAAGCTAAGCCGATCGGACGGGTCCTTAACCCGATCGACCCATTAGCCGAGCGGGTCTTCGATTGTTTTTCTGGTGTTGCTGGGCTTAGTACTATTGTTCGATGGGCCTTGCGAGGATGTCAAATTCCTCTCCAACAAACAACCAAAGAAGAGGAGTGACGAGAAGATTTGAAGAAACCATGATTTATATATATATCTCTCTTTCTACTAGTATACATTGACCTCGAACTTGGTTATTAACATGTGTAAATTAATTCTCTCCAGATCAGATCTTTCTACAGTATACATTGACCGCGAATTCATTTTTCCAGTTCTTTTTATTAGTTGAAAATCTTCACATTATAATTAATAAGTCCGCACTTTGCTCGAAACGTTTTTTTTTTTTTCGTTTACATTCGTTTTAGCTCAAAATGTTTTGTTTTATATTCTGTGTAAATCATTATTTTTGTAGTTGGTCTTCTTAATTGTTAACTAGTATTAACAGTTAATGTCATTTTCCTCATCTTTATTTACACGGTAGAACAAATTTCACACACTTTCCTTGCCAGCCGATGTTGTGTCTCAACTAACTCCTTCCTTTCTCGTTAATTCTCAATCATAAGTCATCTCCCTATTTAATTTTTTTTTGTGCACCAATTGATATTATAACTAGAAAAGCCTCAGGTCCAAGTTCCCCTCATTAATGGGTCAGATACAACCAATGTAGCTATGGCATTTTTTGCCAAAGTATAAGTTTCAGAATTGAAATTACGAGACAGATGAGAAAACGAGATATCGACGAATGCAGAGGCTATTTGCTGGATATCGGTGATGATTTCGTAAATTTCCTTGATCTGCATGTCGTTGTTAATAGCCCTGATGAGCGTTGAGTTGTCAGAGAATATATGAATCTGTGTAAGATTCATGTCCGCTGCGGAGACGAGACCAGATCGGAGAGCTAAAGCTTCGGCGATCAATGGTGATGTGACGAAATCTTGAGTCATGGATCCCTGGTTTTTCTTTGCGTCCGTAATTTCTATGAAGACCCAAGCCAATCCTGCCTTATTGGAGCTCTTATTCCATGCTGCATCTGTTTTACAAGTGACAAACGGAGTGGGGGTCTGTAGAGACATTCGGTGTCTTGAAGCAATGGGTATGTTAATAGTTGCATTTTAAGCGGGCTTTTTGTCCTAGCCACTGATCTCATAAAGACAAACGGCTGAGATTTAATATGCCAGATCTGGATTAGACATGTATCTGTCATTCAACTACAACCATCCGATCAACACATGTCTTCCTCTTCTTTTTCTTTGACGGCCCAGATCAAGTTCAACCATTAACTTTCTTTCTCTCCCCCACGTCTCTGAGTTTTTTTCCTTTTTGATATGTGTTCATTAGGAAATAAAAATCTTGTAAAGTGAAGAAACTCGAGATTTACCCCTGATTATTTGATTCTAAATCGAGGTTTGCAAACTAATCTATGATTAATCAACTGTTTTACTGAACTTTCAAGAAACTTCCCTTGATTAACAACTCTGTTTCGATTGCAAGATATCTTCAGGGCGGACAATTGTATTGTTATCGCCGGTGAATGGAAGACCGCAGACGACGGCAGTTGGACGTTCTCTATCGACAAACATCACATGTCCAGGAACGTCTCCCGTGTTATGCATTTGTAGAGGTCCTCCGTGTTATGCGTCTGTAGAGGAAAACCATCTCCTTCTTTGTGCATAGCTGGTGCCAACCCCTCTAACCAGCTGCTAGTGTCCTTCCCAAAATCAGCCTTATTCATATTGTCCATAAGATCCTCTCCTCACTGCTATTATTAGAATCCTCAGCCTCACATCCTTCAAACTTCTTAAACTCCCTGTCTACATAACTCCCTCTCTTCCTGCCCATACCACTTAACTTCCGGCTAGAAAATTGTGGGAACCGAAATTCGCACTGTCGATTTATGTTTAAATTAGGAAACTAGGAAAACCCTAATTTTCCAGAGGTCCCGGATCTCTGCGAGAACCAACGGCAAGTGACCAAATATATGCGGAAATCATGAAAAGATAACAAACGAGTTTAGAGAAAACAGTAGATCTTATTTCGAGTCCGCGTGAGAGCGTTGCAATCATTACAAGAGATCATAAAAGCTTTGGCCGCAAAGGCTGTCAGCGAGTTACCTAGTTCTAGCGGCCTAAAAGCTCAAACCTAGTTGACTCGCAGCTCGATAACTAAAGAAGAAGAAAATACAGAAAAGGTTTTTGATTGATTTCGGACTGAACTTTATGAAATTCTGCCTACGTACCCCTTTCGAGGATCAAGCCGAACGTAGTTCAAGAGTGAACCAAGAGATCGAACTTCTTGTGCACGTTCATCTGGTAATCGGGTGCCAGTCATGGAAACAGAGCATGTCGAGAATAATGCCTCAAAGTTTCTAAGTGCCGAGAGTTCTGAGTCTCCAAAGTTATATCCCGTGCCTCTCGCCTAGGACTCCTTATATACTCGCTCCTAGGTCGGTTTACGCTTTTTCCTCTTCTGCCCTTACGCCGTCATAACTTAAAAATGGAGATATTATGTTTTTCCCGATCTTTCTAATTATCTTCGAATAGTTCGTATTTATCCGCGGAAACTTGACGTTTATCTTTCCTTGCGAACCAAGCATAAACCATCCTACGGTTTATGGGCTTTTGGTTAAGAAATCGTAAGTGGGTTTCGAGTCACGTCTTAGGTCTCTTTGGGCCGTTGTTTGACTCGAAACGTTTATTACGGCTTCTTTCGATAACAACAAACTTTCCGCAGTTTTTATCGTAGAGTTCGATTGATGACTTCAAATGACAAGAAACATGAAATGGGTTGGATACGGTCTTCGAGAGATAGCATTAAAGAGTAGACGAGAATGCATGGATTCGTGTCGTATCGATTTTTAAGAAAGCACGGTCGCTACGTAGCGACCAAGTCGTGTGCATGCTCGGTCGCTACGTAGCGACCGAGCCATGTACGTGCTCGGTCGCTACGTAGCGACCGAGCTTCGGGGAGAGCTTGGTCGCTACGTAGCGACCGAGCCGTGTACGTGCTCGGTCGCTACGTAGCGACTGAGCTTCGGGGAGAGCTCGGTCGCTATGTACCGACCGAGCTTCGGTGAGAGCTCGGTTGCTACGTAGCGACCGAGCCGTGTACGTGCTCAGTCGCTACGTAACGACCGAGCTTCGGGGAGAGCTCGGTCGCTACATAGTGACCGAGCCGTGTACGTGCTTGGTCGCTACGTAGCAACCGAGCTTCGGTGAGAGCTCTGTCGCTACATAGCGACCGAGCCGTGTACATGCTCGGTCGCTACGTAGCGACCGATTTTCGGGGAGAGCTCGGTCGCTACGTAGCGACCGAGCTTTGGTGAGAGCTCGGTCGCTACATAGCGACCGAGCTTCGGTGAGAGCTCGGTCGCTAGGTGAGAGCTTGGTCGCTACGTAGCGACCAGCTTTTGCGCTGGTTGCTACGCGGCAACCTTGTTCGCGTCTTTCTCCGATTTTTCGTGAATGTGTTTTCTCCGCAAGTTTCTTCGTAAAAATAAATCTTTTTCTAAGATTTATTTTTCGTAAAAACAGTCATGCCGATTTTTACAGACTTTCAGACATTGATTCCGTCGTGACCAATTTTGACCCCAACAAAAATTTTTCGGCGTGTTGTTGAACTTGTGGGCCTCTGTGTTGGACGCCTTTCCTAGTAGGCTTGAGTTTCTACATCAATCAGTTTTTCAACTTTGGCCTCCAATTCTTCAGTCTTCCCCCCCCCCCATTTCACTTTTCGGCTGAAGAATCTGCTTAGCCTCCTTTGCTTAAGCGCATGCCCTTCCTGTTCCTTGCTAGACCCATGTGTTGCCTTCCTTTTCTTGCCCTTCACAGCTTCCTGGTGATCGTACTTGAGCTCAGCTGAATCACCACCTCTCCACTCCTATTTGCTAAATTTATGCCCCCCCCCTTCAATAACCCAACCATGTAGGCCACTTTCATATCGAAGATCTCACTGTCGAACTCTCCCTAGCCATCCTCCTTATCCTCCCCAGACTCGATTAGCTGCATCAAAACATACACATAATACACAAACACATCAGCACTTGTACATCAAAGCCTTTGTACACCAGTACAACTGCTCTCGGTGGTCCGCATGTACACGCTACCGACTTGTACACACGTTCACCGCAACTAGAGCCGTACGTATGGACAAAAAACTAAAAGAAGTTACCCCAATACTGGCCTTTGGATCATGCTCAACATCTAACACAGCCGACACCACCAACCCCGTGTGTTGTGGTAGCTTCTCGCCATCATAAGCCAGCAATGTCTGCTCGTTGGTCCCTCCTAAACGCTTAAGCAAAGCTGGTATAGCTTCAAAAGCCCACAACTGCAATGCCAAAGGGAATCCAGCAAGGACTTTTATATCTTGCCGTAGCTTCTTGCAAAACACCCCGTTTGGATCCTCGCATTTCCCCATCACCTTCGGTAATGGTATCATAGTGCTTATTGTCCACCAGAATTACTAACACTCCCACTGGAATGACAATTATTTATTTAGATTCTCAAGCCGCTTAACGTGCTTCACCGACGGCTTTGGAATCTGATTTGTCGCCAACAACACACCATCCACAATGATGATAAGACTAATCTTCAACTTTCTAGACGGTGGAATTTATTTATCACCTGCAACCATCGCCGCCACATCTGCAATGGTGATATCACGCTTCCAACACCAAGCAACCGGTCCCAAAACATAAAATCTCCTTTCTTCGGTCGCTCCTGGTCATCAACCACATACCCCTCATCGAACTCTCCACAAGGGAGTCCCGTAACGTGCCCAAATTCTGCCAGCAAGAACCTCATCGGGTAACCCCCAAAAATAGGCCACAACTCAAACCTCTTCTTCGTTACCAACTATCTAGTAAGAAACCCATGAACTAACTTCGCCGAAACTGCACACCTCCTCACTCGCAGCCTATTCCAAAACAAGACCCCAACAGCTTGTCCATCTCCTTTGTTCCTTCAAGAACATCCCACACCAAAATTGTGCCGTTTGATCAGATATCGGTCTGTCGCAAACAACCGACTAGGTAGCCTCTCATTCACTGTCAAGGCCGCTGACTGCACAAACTCTGCAAGACAACAAAACCAGCTTTGTGTTAACACATTTTTAAATGACAAAACAAAGCCCCAAAATCTCGACATCAAACCCTAAATAGAATTTCTTAATCCCAAAAACAGAACCCTAAACCCCGGCATTGGCAACCTTGAACATCTCCGATTCGATATCCAACTATGAAACCAAACATTGCTCCAAAACCCCGACATCAAACCCTAAATCGAATTACTCATAGTTGTTATTACCAAACCAAATCTCTAAACCAAACGCAAAAGAAGCAAATAATTAATTTACATCTTGCCTCGCCCTTCGCAATTCTATTCCTTCGCGACGACATCGTCTTCTCCGTAAGTCTATGCAGTTACAGCGTGCTCCGTCGTTAATCTCGTCCGTCGCCTTCTCACAAACATGGTTCCTCGATTTATTTTCACTGAATCGGTAAAAAAAACCGTAAACATAAAACCTTATTTTTGGGGCCCACTAAAAAACCCAAAAACCTATATCACTTTCGTTTTGCGTCCACAATCACTAACCCTACATTTTTCAAAATTGAAATCTCCTTGATATGCCATGGATTTTACCCACTTTAGCCATGGTTTATAAGTGTTAAATAACTAATTACTACCATATAGAGTCTATTTAGAGTATTTACAGGTTCAGGGACGATTTGGAGGAAAGTGGTGATTTTGGTGTCTTTTGGAGCCTTTTGAATGCAGAGCTGCACAGACGCGTCAGATATCAAGCTATGGATGGAGACTTTCCCTCCGTTATATTAAGCCCATCTTTTTACACAAGATAAAGCTTTGGGTTATCTTTCCAATGCCAATGTTTTGAGGTCAATCAGCATCCTATAGCACATGTTATGCCCGTTTTACTGAAGAGTGGTCAGTCTGCCTCGCGAGAGGAAGCGGTCGAGGAGATGAAGGACTGTCGATCGACGGTGCACCCTTGCCGTCGGTCGACGGTGATGCCAGAATATGGGCTGAGCATATTTTATGACCGACTGAAGCCCAGAAGAAAACACAAATTACCAGAATACCCTTGGACGACCTAAACTATATTTATGTGTTTTCTAAGCCATTGTTGATGGCTAAGCTTTATTTTATTCATAGTTCTAGGTTAGGAGAGAAATGAGGAACTCCTTCAGTGTCCTCCTGGAACTCCTTTGGTTTTTATATTTTATTATATTGCAATTTCATCTATTCATCTATGATTTCTGTGACAAACTTCATGTCTGAATAGATCCACCTGTTAGGTTTAGGGAATGTTATGAGGGATTAGCCCCAACTAAAGATTCCGAAGTTGTGATATTGATCTTTAGGATTGTCATTAATGCATGTTTCTAGATTAGCTACCTATAACTTTCCCTAGGAGTTGTAGACAAAAGCGATAGCTTGCATCTCACCCTGAATCCATCCTAACTAAGCTAAGATTGCTAGAGTAGGCGATGGCTGATGTAGGAAGCTTAATGAGCATATTCAATCCGCGCATTAACGCTTGACCAAGAGCGTCGATCGATATTCCAATCGAATAATCGGTTGACGTTTCAACAAGTATATTGATCGATATTCCTATAGAATAATCGATCGACATTGGTCAATAGACAAACCTAGAAAGCGAAAGCCTATCGGTTTGTTTATAAGTGTTGAGCTCTATAATATTATGCATACAACTTGTTAGGCATCTGTAGCATTATAATTCTGATTACTTGAATAGAAATCCTAGATCTAGCAACCTTCCTTCCATCAAACTGCAATCAATCAATCGAGCAATTACTTTGCTCACAAACCTCCTATTTACATTTAAACATAAAATTAGCCTAGCTTAATCGTATAACTATTAGACCTTTTGTGTGCCCTAGCTTTCTGTGGATTTGATCCCGAAGTACTACAAGTCGACCTCTTATTTGAGAGAGTAAATCACTCCTCAGAGTAATTTGACTGATATCACCCCTAACCAGCCAAACCAGAGAGAGAAGCCTAATTACCTAAATACCCACACCTGGTTTCGCTTTTTAAAAGGCAAATGAGTCTTCAACCGGTGGAAAGTACCTCAGTAGCACATTATTCTCTTCCATGTAATAAAAAGACACAATGTGTCTATATATGTTAACAACTCGTTTTCTTACTTTTTGCCAACTAAACCATTTCTTTCTTTTTGTCACATATGTTGAAAGTAAATTCAAAAATTATTTATCATCCTTTATTAGTTTATTATATTTAAACACAGCCACGCAAATAATAAATTATTTAATTGATTTAGTCTCAACCACACATACTTTATTAACTTCCACTGCAACTCTCTCTCTCTCTTTCTCTCTCTCTCTCTCTCTAATCGTGAGACTGAGAATTAGTTGAAGATATAATAACAGAAAAATGAGAGGAGAAAATGCAAATCAGAGAGTTCGGGACAAAATCAAATTTCATTTTAAAATTAAAAGACTAAACACGTGCAAATACGTGAGAGTTGACCATTGTTGCTTGAACTTTCTCTCTGCGATTGCGATTAAAGCTTGACGGCGACGACGAGTGAAGCGGCTCAGACAGGTTCTGTCACGGCTTGATACTACAGACAAAGAAACTCGCCGTAGTTAGGGTTACAAACGTGGATTGAGATTCTGAATCAATCATAGTCGCCGGAATAAAACCGTCACGATTCTCGCCGGGTTAATGAAGAAGAGTGAGCAGAAAATGTAACTTTCCATTAGCATAATCATCGAAGGAGATCCAGTGTCCATTCATCCCATTCTTGCTGAAACGAAAATAATAAAACTTGGATCTAACTCATTCCGACTGAGTTACCATAATCATGGAGAGGAGATCCGGTGTCCATTCATCCCATTCTTGCTGAAACGAAAATAATAAAACATGGATCTAACTCATTTTGACTGAGTTACCATCGAGTTGCGCCAATAAAACTTTGATCTAACTCATTACGGCAATTACGTTGACAGTCACAACGGTGAAAACAGAGGATTAGCTAGAAATTGTAAGAAATATTTATATGAATGTTATGAATAATATATTAATATTTCTTTCCCATAATGTGGTCCTATGTTAATATATTTCTTATTGAAATTGTTAAACCATAATGCACTTGGTAACCAATAAAATGGTAACTAAAGGAGTTTAACTTCCTAATGACTTAACTAATGGACAAGTGATTCATGTTCTTGAAGGCTTCTCAAATTGTGACTGATGGAACATGTGGCAATGTAAGAAGCCATCTGAATTAAGTTCAATGCATCAAAAGAGAAATGTTCTAAAAGTCTAAAACACTTGTCATTACTCAACCTTGATGGATGGTTGAGATTAGAGGATGAAACTTGCCAACAAAGTAAGAAAGACTTGGTGAGAAAGTAATCAAAACTTGATGAGGAAGCTAGGTCCCTCTCCCCACCTATAAATAGTTGGCTTTGGACCATCACAAAGTAACATGAAAGAAAATCCTAAAGAAACACATAAGGAAAGGTTGTAGGCAAGGGGAGAGAAGATCTAGTTCCAACTTAGAGATCAAAAACTCATCTTCCAGAACCAAAACCGTTCAAGAAGATTTCCGCAACGATCAATCGACGTATTCTGATAATCCTCTTTAAATTTCTATTATGTGATTAGTCTAGATGTTAAAGATCTTAGGGTTCATGTAAAATCAAGTTTACATGTGGTATCAGAGCCAATGGTTATAAACATCTAGCTAATCCAGAAAGTATAATATATTTATGATTTATAGAATTAAGGTAGATCTATACTTAAGTAATGAAAATTAGATCTAAATAATGTTTAAGTTTGTCAGTATAAAACTGATGAGAGTTTTCGGGAATCTTGAATCATATATGTATGTATTCTATTTCGATCTCTGAAATGAAAATTAATCAATGCATCAATTTTCTATACATAAATCAAATAGAAATTAAATTAATTAATTTATGCAAAATATTTATAAAACAGTATTTTCATATAAATAGCAAAATTATGATAAAGATATCACCAGAGTGACTTTATTCTAAGATGATTTGCACAATGAAAATTATTGTTCAAATAAGTATTTGATATTTTAAGTAATAAGGTAGACTATGAACACAAAATACGATCAAATGACTTATAGAGTGTTTGTATTGTGTAGACTAAGTATATCCACATATAACCTAGTCCGAGTAATTCGATACATCACTCTTAAATGTTTTTCGAATACTATGATTATTGATGAAAATATGGTCGCTACCCGCAGGAGCACCATAATTTCTTGGCATTGTATTCAATAAATATATGTGTCGATTATGTTTAAAAGCCTAATTTAAACTTGTGTATCTCAAAACTATAATTTTTTTTGAAAGATTGTCATATAAAGTCTCGTCTATTCCAGTCCTAACCGGTACCGACTTCTTAGAATGAAAAGAGAAAGTTGAGTTCATATTAAGAGTATTATACTTGAATTTGATACTCCGCAATAATGAGTTTAATTCAGTAATAGTGGATACTTTGAACGAAAATAATTTCCATAAATTTTGGGTGAAATTGAATAGACTGAGAATTACGATCTTAAGATGACAATAATTAGAAATATTAAAATTTTCCATATGATCGCTGAAAAAGCTATAAATATATAGAAGAACGGTTTAGGATTGCAAGTAAATCCCTAGTTAGGAAACATATGGCAAATCTTACAATCATAAAAGAATAATGACATAATTTCTATGCATGAATATTGCATTGAAATGACCAATCTTTCGGCAAAATTAAAGAATTTAGGAATGAGTGTGGAAGATTCATTTCTTGTCCATTGTATCCTAAATTCGCCGACTTCTCAGTATGAACCATTCCAAATTAATTACAACATCACTTATGTAAGATGGATGTTGAATGATTTGGCTAATAAATGGTTCAATAGGAGGCTAGGCTTAGCAGTAAAGGAATTAATGTTGTCTATTATGTTCAAGGAGCTAGACCTAAGTAAGTCATAAAAGACCACCACCCATAATGGATATCAAGTAAATGAAAATAAAAAGGCAAAGAAAGATGACCTTCTGAAAGTGTCTGAACTCTTTCAGAAAGATTGCGATAAAAGAAGAAAATGGTTCGAAAAAGGTATCGTTTTAAGTTCCATAAAGATTTCCGAATCTATTCTTGTAGTATTTCTTCTAAAACTTGGTGGATAGATAATGGTGCTAATGTACATGTAACTAATTCCGTGCACGATTTATTTATGATCAAAACCGTAATTTCAAGTGTAAACTAAGTACTTATGAGAATTAGAGCGAAGTGATAGTTGAAGCTATTGGCACTCCTCATTATGAATAGTGGATTTTGTTTGGATTCATTCCAAACATTATATGTTCCATCTATTTTCCATAAGTTTTAGTTTCATTAAGAAAACTTGATGACTGGGTTTTAAATTGACTTAAAGAGATGGTTGTTTTAATTTGTTCTTGAACGCTAATTGATTCGGTTCAAGAATATTAGTTTATGGCCTATATCAGATAACATTGGCTGATCAACATTTTAAAAACACATCTAGTTATGCATGTTAAAGGAAAATTAAAGCATAAAACATTTACTAATGATAAGTATCTCTTGTGGCATAAAATGTGTATATATTGCTTTAGGGATAAACAAATAAAAAATAAACACACTAAGGAATGAGTCACAAGAAATGCAAAGCTTCTTGAAATTATACATACAAATATTTGTAGACCCTTTGACGTTTTATCTTTTGGAGATGAAAAGTATTCAATTACCTTTATTGATGATTATTCACATTATTGTTATGTATATCTATTGCATGAAAGTCTCAATTTTGGATACATTACAAGTATTCAAAATTAAAGTAGAAAAGCATTAAGATATAAAATTTAAAATCATAAGGTCATTTAAAGGTGGTGAATTTATGGCAATTATGAAGAAAAGAGACAATATCTCAGACGTTTTGCTAAATTTCTCAAAAAAAAAATAAGAATTATACCAGTACACAGCCTAGTTCTCCACGGCATAATGGTGTATCTGAAAGGCATAACCGTACTATTATGTAAATGGTTTGATTTATGGAAATTCACTTATATCATTGTGGATAGATGCATTATGTACTGCATCAAGGCTGTAAACCTAGTATGGCACATCTTAAAGTATGACGATGTCCAATTAAGAAAGAATAAATAATCCACATGAAAAGAAATTAGATTTCAGAACGATCAATGGTTTCTTTATAAGTTACACTGAGAAATCTAAAGGATATAAGTTATATTGACCAAACCATAGTACATGATAATAAAAACCAATAATGTCAGATTTTATAGAATGACAACATTAGTGGGAGTAATAAAGTTTAAGAAATGGTCATTCAAGAAATTAGGGTAAACAACAAGTTGCCCTAAATTGTGATTGTTGGAAATTCTCATATTGTTGTAACGTTAAACAATGACTAAAACACAATAAATGACCATATACTCTCCATAATGAAAATGTTGTCAATAATGATCAAGTACATGAAGTTAAAGAAGAACAAGCATAAGAAGATCTACTTGTATAAGTAGATTTGCTATTTCCAATAGGTACTTTATCAAGTACAATTTGAAGAATTGAATATTAAATATTTGGTTTCTTATTCAGAGCCATTAAAGATGTTAATTCTGATAAATGAATCGATGCCATGAACTAAACTCGATGGTTGAAAATAAAGCATGGGACGTCGTTCAATTATGTTTAAGAACATAGAGTATTTGAGTGTAAGTGAATCTGTAAATACCAAACCCAAATATAATGAAAATATTGAACAACATAAAGCCTCACTTGTAGCCAAAGGTTTCAATTGAAAAGAAGGCAGCGATTAGACTGAGTCTTTTTCTCATGAATATATAAAATACTCCATAAGAATTATCATGGCCTTGGTAGCTCAGTACGTCATTGAGTTCCATAATGGATGAAATAATTGCCTTTCTTAATAGTGACTTACAAAATGTCTGTATGTCCCAACCTAAAAGCTTCATAAACCAAAGCGCAGAGGAAGAAGACATGGTCTACAAACTAAAGAAACCATTTTATGAACTGAAACAAACTTTGAGAAATGGTATTTAAAATTTGATGAAACCATTACGAAATTCGGTTTCAAAGAGAATATTGGGACTCCATGTATATACTTCAAGATCAGTGGGAGTAAGTTCATATATTTGGTTTTTATGTTGATGATATCTTATTGGCCAGAAGTGATCTTGGTCTATTAAATGAGACCAAGAATTATCTCTCTTAAACTTTGCAATGAAAGATATGGGCGAGGCAACTTTTGTGATTGGGATTGAAATTTTCCGTGACATATCAGTTGGAAGTTTAAGGTTGTCTCATAATGCATATATTGACAAAGTTCTTGAGAGATATTGCATGATAATGTGTTCTTCTACTATTATTCCTATGCAGACTTTTTGTAAGTGCATGAAAATAATCATGTTGCAAAATAATATGTGCCTGCCATGACTCTCATTGTTTGCTAGATTAGCTAAAACAATTATGATGACCAAATAAAAGCAAGAGTTTATAAAATAACGCTAGCCTTATGATTCTCAATAAGAGATATTTATATGCCAACGACCAAGTGGGAGAATGTAAGAAATATTTATATGAATGTATATGAATAATATACCAATATTTCTTTCCCATAATGTGGTCTTATGTTAATATATTTCTTATTGAAATTGTTAAACCATAATGCACTTGGTAACCAATAAAATGGTAACTAAAGTAGTTTAACTTCCTAATGACTTAACTAATGGACAAGTGATTCATATTCTAGAAGGCTTCTCACATTGTGACTCATAAAAACATGTGTCAATGTAAGAAGACATTTGAATTAAGTTCAATGCATCAAAGGAGAAATGTTCTAAAAGTCTAAAACACTTGTTATTACTCAACCTTGATGGATGGTTGAGATTAGAGGAAGAAACTTGCCAAGAAAGTAAGAAAGACTTGGTGAGAAAGTAATCAAAACTTGGTGAGAAAGCTAGGTCCCTTTCCCCACCTATAAATAGTTGGCTTTGGACCATCACAAAGTAACATGAAAGAAAATCCTAAGGAAACACATAAAGAAAGGTTTTAGGCAAGGGGAGAGAAGATCAAGTTCCAACTTAGAGATCAAAAACTCATCTTCCAAAACCAAAACCGTTCAAGAAGATTTCTGCAACGATCAATCGAGGTATTCCGATAATCCTCTTTGAAGTTCTATTTTGTGACTAGTTTAGATGTTAAAGATCTTAGGGTTCATGTAAAATCAAGTTTACAGAAATCGCGGCTGATGAAGAAGAAGATACAACAGTGCAATGGAGGAAGGGTTACTGATTGCGGCGGCTGCGGACGAAAGAGTGAACGGAGACTGGAACTCGCCGCAACCGTAGTCGGTGAGAGCAGCTCCAGTGCTCGTGAGTGCCATGGCGTAAGCTGAGTGTGCGGAGGGGGGGAGTGGTGGGAGGAGCTCACCGTGGGAACTTGACGCAGATGTGGATCGAAAAGTAGGTGGAGAGAAGAAGGTCATGGTGGGGATGATCTACTGATGACGATTGGAGCTCGCGGTAGTTGTGGTTCAAGGTTACACGATGGAGAATACATGGAAGCTTGAGGAAGAGGATCGGGAGATGATGTTGCAAAGCCCTTTGTGTGTGATGAATCTTGAACATTAAAATAGTATATAAATGAAAGACTGTGGTTAAATCCAGCCAAGAATATATTTATTAAATTTATTTAGCGTGTGTCATTTGGTTACGAGGTTATTTAGTTAGATTTTAGCTAGAAAGTGAGTTTGGCTAGAGAAACTACCTTAGTAGTAGAAACTGTCCCATTGTGTACAATAAACTCATATACTGCCTCTCAGTGTAATTCTTTTTTTTTATATCCCTCGCTTTAAATTATGTTTTGCCAAAAAACGTCTTTAGTCACCAATCACAAATTTTTCTCTGTTATTTACATTTTTCCACAAACTGGAAAGCAATTTATTTGCGTTTTCTAAAATTGTGCAATCGGCAATAAATTGCACATATTTATTCAAACGTGAATAAGCCGACATTTTTTACATCAATGAAGTTGGTTACTAAGGCTACAAGCCTACAATTGCAGGTTCCAGTATCAAAATCCTCCTGCAGACCGTCCAGAGAGCAGAATGGAAGCCATGCTCAATCAGATCTTGTAGGATCAACATAAGATGAGTGAAGAATTCAATAAGTAGTTGGATTATGTCTACACTGAGCTGAATGGAAATTTGACCCTCTACACATTCATGTCAAAAAGCTGAATATTTAGGTTCAAAAGATTGGTTAGTCTGTAAAATGACACGAGATATTTCTCCATGTAAGTTCAAATACCGCCAAAAAGACTATCAATGCCATTCTGGTACAAGGTGTTGAACAGAACATGTCTGGAAGCTCAAACGAATAAATGAAGCTGAATACGGAGCCCCAGAGGTCAGCGTCATTCGACACCAATGTGGTGTTGGTTGAAACCCCTCGAGCAGAGACGTAGAAATTTCTCGAGAAGGAAAAAAATCGACCTCACATTGCCCTCTCGACACGCAAGGGTCGACACTTAAGAAAAGTATCGATCGACACTCATATGGTGTCAGTGGATACCCCTCAGGAGCAGTTATGGAATCTTCACAAACAACAAGTGTCGATCAACATACACCTAGTGTCGATCGATATCCTTGGCTTAATACGCTGCCAGTCTGTACGATCACTCCAAGGCCAATTGGGAGAAAGTTTCTAAGCCTAAGGTTTTGTACCCTGGTGTTACCAAGCATCTTAAACCACCTATCAGTACAAAAAAACTTGATGGTTTCCATAAGACAATAAAGAGGATTCCTGCAAGTTTCTCCTTTGAAGATGCTTATGTTTGATTTCGTTTTAGTCAGTTCTTCAAGAATACTAGCGAGACCCTTGGAGAGGTTAAAACACTGTATGAAGAAGTTATTCTTGCATCTACAAAGGTAAAAAAAAACTCACAAGGCTTACAGACCTTGGAAAATTTGTTGTTCTCTGCACCATATTAGGAGTTGAATTTCCTTAAGCTCTTTGTGATACAGGGTCTGCAGTTTGCATCATGCCTAAGGACATAACTGATAAACTAGGACTTGCCACAGAAACTCCTAAGTTTAAACTGACTTTTCCAGACTATTCCAGCAAACTCCCATTTGGCGTCATCAGCAATCTAGAAGGGAAAGTTGAAAATTGCATTGTCCTTGTTAATTTTCATGTGTTGGAGATGGGATGTTCATCCATGCCTCTTCTTCTTGGAAGAGATTTAATGTCTACAATGGGTGCCGTAGTTGACATGAAAAGGAGCAGAGTCTCATTTGAAAATATTGATGAGAATGTCTTCTACAATACCGTTCCACCCACTTACATTAAGATATGTTATTAAACTTTGTAGCTGTTCCTTAGGAAGATTTAAGGTGTTAAAATTGATGTAAAAAAAAGTCCTGGATGGAGACATTGGGATACAATCACATAAGTCTGGGAAAGAGAAAGAAGAATAGGATGAAGATCAAAAGGATCAATGGCAATCCTCATTTGACACTGATTCCACAGAGCTTCTCGGATGGTGTCATTGAGTACAAAGAGGACAGCTAAAAGTTTCCAACACTAATTAGCTAAAGTTCGAGCAGTCTTCACTTCAGAAATGATAGACAAAAGAGAGGTTGCAATGAAGGGTTTCATCGCAAGTGTGCTGAATATGAAGATATTGGACACTGGAATTGTTCTGGAGCAGCTTCCCTATCTCATATGGACTGAATCTGCTCTCCAAACTCGAGCTAATGACTGTAAACAAGTTCTTCACCCTTCCTCGTTGCCCATTCCTCATCTTCATTACCCATTCCTCTGTTCATCATGTTCTTGTGTGAATTCCGTCCGATACTTTCTTCGCAATCGGAGTTGCCGTTGAGAATTTACGTAGAAAACAAGAAACGCTTTGTTTTCTCGTAAAGTTTAGTCAAATGCCAAGTCTGTTTTTTATCGTTTTGTAGACCAATGGTACAAAAAACCGTAACTTCAAGCGAATTATTGATTTTTCCAAGAAAATTTGTAAAAATGTGTAAGTCGTAAGACGGTTCGAAAATAACCTAAAACAAGACACAACCCACTTATGACTTAGGACATGGAGCGGATCAATGTCAATAAATGTTTATCTTGCTTGGAGAGGAAAAAATAGAAGAAAACATGATAATGGAATAAAATAGGATAACGAAAGATGTTTGAAAATGATAAAACATGAATTACGAAAATAAGGCAGGGTGGAATGAAATGGAAGATACGGTTATGTGGGGAAAAGGAAACTCTGCCGGCCTTGGAGGAGTATATAAACAACGATGGGGCAGAGAAGAAATGAGGAAGATACTTAGCTACTAAAACTCTCTGCAATTAGAAATCTTAGGCTTTATTTTCGTCTTTGCTAAATGAGTTGCGACTCGCATAGGTTTTCTTGACATATGTGGTTTCTCTAGCTAACTTAGATATGTTTTACTATATGTCTTATCTAAATTCCTTTATAACTTCTCTTCTAGATGAACATCTTATATGATTTTGTCTCTTGAACACTCATATGCAAATTGGATTAAAGTCTACTGTTCTTAAATTTTTGTTTCGCATTGCCTTGCTCTTTTGTGCATCTTTTTATTACTTGTTATTGGCTCTCTCCAGAAAATCTTGACCCCGTTGAAAGCTTTGCTTTCTTCATAACAAATACTAACAGTGAAAATTTAGATTCCCACAAAGGCTGCTTGTGATGAACTTCTTGACATACTTCTTAAGAAGTCTTCTACTCTTACTTCCTAAAATCAAATATTTTAAGTAAATAGTAATAATCACTTCATTAAACATAAAATTGAAATGTTTAGTATATAATATATCAAGTTTTACTTTTTAATTATTTTTTAAGATTCCAAAATCTGACTTTATAAATACCAAATTTATTTGAACATAAGCCCTAACTATTGGACAATAATGATTTACAAATTATATTCACTTATCTATGTCCAAACAATTCAAATCTATTAAATTTAAATTTTCATGATTTACAATTATTTATATTTACATGATTTCAATATATTTTCTATCAAACTATTTTTCATTATTTTATGAATTAATTTTAAGTTTAAAAACAAAATTAATCTTCTCGGGAAATATATTCATCTCGAGAAAAATTCTGGGAGATATAATTGTAAAGTTTTCCAAACATTTCATTGTTTAGAAAAGACTCGTAAAGGCTATAATTATAAAATTGTATATGTTTTCTTATTTATTCATAAGAAAATAGTTGTAACTTTACTATTCATTAAAATTATTTTTGAATTTGACTTAATTTAGAGTAAGATTTACATTCCAATTTAATTTTAGAGGCATTTTGGCAAATTTCCCAAACAATATGATATAAAGTCGTAAAAATTGCCTTAATAAACTTATTGAGGAAAAGGAAATAATCCATGAAATAAAGGGTTCCTACAAGAAAAGAGAGTTAAATGAACAAAAACACGCGCCGAGGCCATGCGTGAGACAATACTGATTTCGAGCGACGCCAACGTAAAGTCCAATTTCTCTCATTTGCAGCGAATTGCGCCTGAGATCAAGTGCCTCTCCCGTATCCACGTGACCCATCTGTCTTCCAACTTAATTATCATTTAAATCATTTATTATCTCTCATTACTTTTTTCCGTTTCCGACGTCAACGGTATTCATTGACGGTTGAGGCAGTAAAACTGTAATTTGGTAATCGTATGTCATATCAACGTTCACCCTATCAATTTGATAGAAGTCATGAGTCATAACCTAAAGTACTTATATTAATACAGTACTCTTTATCTTTAATACACGTTAGTTTTTTTTTTCTTCAAACGATTGTTATATTACTCAATCTTGAGGTGGTCTGAGGAACCGTACCATAACAGAACAACCAATGTAATACAATTCTCTATGGAAAGATCTCACTATCATAGCTAATGAATTAGATGATACATTTTCCAAACGAAGAACAAAAACAATCGAGAACTCCGTGAATTTGGTTTTCAACTTCATAAACTCCTCCGGCTCAATAGAAAACTTCGGGCATGCTCCAGGGTCTTTGATCATCGAGATTAAGTCCTTACAGTCGGTCCCAAAAGATTGATATGTCGATACCTGGAGCATATATTCCATTACCCAAGATAAAGCCTCAAGTTCTTAATGCAATGGTGAGATTCGTCGGCGTTGATTCCTTGCTCCCAATAGTTGCGTCACTCCTCTTGAGTTTATCCATGTCCATCAATAACCACTAAAGAGTGCGTCATGTGTCCAAGATCTATCTATCATGCATCTCTCTGAGATTGGAGCCCGTTTTGGATTTTGTGCTTCCACCATTTATTCCGGTCTGATTTTCTTCAAACCAAGCGTGACATTCTGATTCAGCGTGTCTGGCAGTTTCCAAAAGGTCCCTGTCTATCCCACTAAAGAGTTTATCGTTCTTCGCTTTCCAAATATACCATATGATCCAAGGATATGGGTCTTTGTCCAATTCTGGATCTTCAATACCATTCTTTCGCTAGAAGAGGTAATCTATATTTGTGAAGTGGCTTCCACTTGGAAATAGTGTTGGCGGTGTTGGGTTTGCCGTGTGTGCCCATGTTTGTAGGGCTGGAGGGCATTCAAAGATGGCATGATTTATCGTTTCATCATCTGCACCACAACAAGGACAATGGTTGTCGCATCTCATATGACAATGAGTCAGATTACTTGTTACTGCTAACTGTCCAAATATCATCTGCCAAATGAGATGTCTGATTTTTGGAGGATCTTTTATTTTCCAAGCAAAATCCAAGAGCTTTGTAATACTAGGTTCCTACGCCTCCAATGTTTCCTCCTTAAGAAAGTTAGTTGCCACCCAATAACCTGACTTGACAGTGTACATCCCATTCTTCTTATAGCTCCAACAATATCCATCCCGATGATAATCTTAGCTTATGGCCAGCGATTGGATCAATGGCATGTCATCCTGATGGATAGATTTTCAAGCATAGTATTCCATCTCTCCGGGTTTCCAATCATCAGATCACTTAGTGGCATCATTGGGTGAAGTGCCGGTGCAATAGGCCTAGCTGGTTTTGTCGGTATCGTTGGGATCCAAAGATCTTCACAAATCCTAGTCTCATTATCTGAGTGTAACTTTTGTCTAATTCCCAATGTTATTAATGGATTTACAGCCATTATACTCTTCCACCAATATGAGGGATTGTTCACATCGTTTAGTCGCAACGGTGAGCTACATCGGAAATACCGTCCTCTCAGAACTCTTGCCAGTAAGGAATTAGGAAATTGCACTAATCGCCATAACCGCTTCCCAAGTAATGCGAGGTTAAATTAATGAAGCATCTTGAATCCTATTTCTCCTTCGTCCCTTGATTTGCAAAGTTTCTCCCACTTTACCAAGTGAATTCCTCTTTTATGAGGGTTTGAGCTCCACTAGAACTATGCAATAGCACTAGCTAAATTCTCGCAAGTCTCTAAAGATAGAAGGAGGATTGACATTACATACGTTGGCAGAGCCAACAGTATAGACTTTATGAGCACCTCCTTTCCTCCCCTTGATAGCCATCTTCCTGTTCAGCCATTAACACGGTTTTGTAGTCGTTCATTCAGAAAGACGAAGAGCCTTATATTTGAACCGCTAATATCTTCAAGGATACCACGATAGGAAACTATTCCTCCCTTATTTTCAATTCCAGTTGAAGTTTTTAAAGTTTCCTTGACATGTTCAAGTATTCTTTTACCAAAGAGTAAGGAAGATTTTTCAAAATTAATGCATTGTTCAAAAGCTTTTCCATAGGTCCCAAGTGCTTTCATGATTTCATCGCATTCACGTGGCTCCGCCTTGCAGAAGAATAGGCTATCATCAGAAAAGAGAAGGTAGGATACTGGAGGGCTGGCTACCGCATGAAACGCGCATCTCCGTTATCTTTACTTGATTCTCAGCATGATTTAGAAGGTTAATGAGTGGTTCCGTGCATAAGATGAATATGAAAGGAGACAAAGGATCTTCCTGTCGCAAACCCCGTTTTGGGGTTATATTTCCTCTTGGCTGACCACTGAATAAGACATGGTATTTCATCGATGATACACATTGCATTATCCATTCAATCCATGTATCTGAGAACCCCATCTTCTTCATGACCACACTGATAAATTCCCACTCCAACCTATCATAAGCCTTACCCATGTCAGTCATTATTGCCATTCGCTTCTCTCTTCCCCCAGAGGTCGTACGCATAGCATGGAACATTTCTTGTGCTATCAAAACATTATATGTTATCTGTCTTCCAGCAACAAAGGCTGACTAGGTTTCATAAATTTGATCCGGTAATAATTTCTTCAATCTTTGGCATAGGACCTTAGATATTATCTTGTAGCTGACATTGCAGAGGCTAATGAGCCGAAATTGTGACATCTCATTTGGTTTCTCCTTCTTAGGTATAAGGCAAATGTTTGCATGATGGAGCCCATTGGCCATTGTTCCATCGAAAAAGAACTCATTAACCATACGAGTTAAGTCTTCCTTCACAATGTCCCAGAACTTCTTGTAGAATAAGGCAGTGAAGCCATAAGGACCCGTCGCCTTTTCTAGATGCATTGCGAAGAGGGCCAATTTAACTTCCTATTCTGGAACAGGAACTGTAAGATTCACATTTAACTGGTCAGATATGGTCGTAGTAACATTTGCCAAAGCCTCATCAATGAGTTGAGGATTGGATGATTGAAACAAGTCTCTAAAGTAACTAGTAGCAATGGCTACTAATTTTTCCTCCTGCTCTACAAGGTTTCCTGCTGAGTCTATGAGGCTTGTAATCTTATTTTTGGCTCTTCGTTGCTTTGCAATGGCATGAAAGAATTTGGTGTTTAAGTCACCTTCCAAAAGCTAAAGTATTCTCCTCTTATGCCTCCAGAGCTGTTCTTCTGTCTTAAGAGCATCATTTAGTTCTTTCAAGGCCTTTGCTATCTCTTCGGTTGTGGCATCATCATGAGAGTAAAGATTATCGACCTTAGCTTTAAGATCTTCGGCCAGTTTTGCAGAATTCAAATCACTTTCTCTTTTCCACTGTGCTAGTGCTTTCCTGCAACTTGATATATGATCCATTATATTTGCATCAAGAAAAAGTTCGGAGGAGTTTCAGCCATCTAAGATTACTTGTCGTATTTCCTCACTTTCCAGCCAACGTTTATCAAATTTGAAAGTTTTCCTCTTCCGGGTCGTTTTGGATAGTATGTTTGCTAGGACCGGACGATGATCTGATCCCCACATTCGTAAGTATTGATCTTTGTAATGTGGAAACTTCTCGTGCCAATCTTCATTACCAAGACCACGATCGAGTCGACATCGAACAGTGCCATTACTACGCTTTCCGGCCCATGACAGTTGGTTCCCAGTACATGGGAATTCTAGCATTCCACAATCTGATATCAGTTGATTAAAAGAAAGAAATAAAGTATTAGATCGTTTTCTTCCCCCTTCTTTCTCATGGTGTCCTCTGATTTCATCAAACTCGTCTATTATAAACAAAGGTCCATCCTTAGTTGTTGAGAAACGCGTAAGACTTTTCCAAAATTGGTCTCTTCTTTCTAACACAAGAATCCCCATAAACAAATGTCAAGTAGACATTTATTCCATTAATGACTGCTTTTATATAAATCATTCGATTGTTAGAAAATAAAACATCAACTTGAAATTCATCCAAAAAAAATTAAGCTAAACGACCACGTTGGCCAAGAGGCTCAACGGTAAACAATTTATTAAATCCTAAGTCAGCCTGAATGTCTTGCAACAACAGCTTCCTATTCTTCGTCTCAAAAAGGAACAAGAGTCATGGGCGATGCTTCTGACACATCTCCTTGAAGCGTCAAACTGTGAGGTCGTTCCCTATTCCTCGATAGTTCCAACTGAGCGTCTTCATTAATGAGGTTGGGGTGGATGTTTGGCATCCACCGTACCTCTCTTCTGAACTGGTTTTGACCTCCTCAAAGCCGTAGGTTGCTAGTGTCCTCTCTGTCCTCTCGCACCACTTCCTTGGGCTGCTATTGGCTTTGAATTTATTCTCAGTGAAGCCCTACGCTGGCTTGTAGCCTGTGATATCGTGAACAAAGAACATTTAATGCTTCTCGTTAAGGCTTTCGCATAGTCCTCTCCACTATAATCATCAGCTTATTTTTTCTTTGCCTCAATCATAAGAACTGAGCTATCATGCTCAGATGCAAGAAGTGGCTGTGATCTTTCCTGCTTAATAAGTTCCTGGTTCTCTATTTGGTTGAAGTCCTCGTCAAGAAGATCATCTTCCTCCATTACCATTATCTCGTTACCAATGGGAGCATCCTGCATATCGCATCAACAGTTTGGTCTTCCTCGTCTTGCTCATGCTCTTAAGGCATCAATCAATCTTTAGAGCATCATACGGTGGAATGATATCATCCGCTATCCCAACATCCACTGTCGAGTTATCGCTCCTTATCCCTGATGAATCTCGATAAGTGACATTCATATCATCTCGCTTGTTCTGCTGGGAACTGTCAAATGGCGCTACCACACTCTTTCCTCTCTTCGTAGCAGCCTTCTTAGGACTACCAGATGTACGAGCTGTGTCCATGTCTTTTCTCTTCTTGGCTGGTTCATATATCCTCAAAGACTATTGCTTCTCTTTTCATACTTGCTCCCTATTCTTATCTGGTATTCTTTTTTCAGGAGCTTTATTACGTACATATGAGTACGGGTTGTACCGGCTGTCTCTTGAGTTGTTGATACGATTCACTCGGTTCTAATGTGATGATCTTTAAGTAGAGCTTGAGAGACTTATAAGAAGCCTCATATTTACCTTGTTCCTCATTCCCACGAAAGGACCCGTCTTGTCTTGGTGGACGAACTCTGTAAGACCCGATCCCGGCCTACTAGGCCGCGGTCGATGACTCACGTCGCTTTGTCCATACCCGGACCGAACCTCTAAAAATTTTTGCCCTTTATTTAAAACATCGCCCATAGGCGAGGGCTAACTCAGATCTTAGCTCAAGACTACCATAGTCTTTCCTAGCTTAGATCAACACAACACATACGCAGCGGAATAGTATCTACTTAACCATTGGACTAAATCCAATCTAACACTTGTCTGGTAAGATCTCCTCAGCTACTGGTCAGTAAACGCAACTGCCAGCTAGCTCCAAGGTCGATCCTGAACCTAGACCAAGTCATACAATCAGAGTTTCTGTTTCCCTAAGCCATTCTATCTAGATCTATGCAACATTGACAGATCATACTCTTGCCACATTCCCAGAGCTTGTTAGCTCATTGTCCCAGCTGACTTAGCTGTCTTAGCTAGCTCACCCAGCTAGTTGAGCTGAACCACTCAGAACTGATGAGTCTCCATACTTCCTAATCAGACATTGAACCATGTCCCACTGAACCTGATTAGTGTTGCTCTTACCACCGGTGCATCCTTTGATCAATCAGATCAGACACCTTGATCCATCATCCAAGGATCAGGTCATCCATCCTTGCCCATGATTAGGTCACACACGGCCTGCCTTACCAACGCCAAGGTTGATAACCAGCAATTACTTATGATCAATATCATAAGTGACAATATGTTCCAACACACAAACATATGATCAGATATCCTAACACAAGGATCTGACCCCAATATGCCCTCAGGTGCAATTTCGACCGCAAGCAAACCTGCTCCAAAAATCAATTAAAATTCATGACAATTCATGATAAATCATAACTAATAGAATGGTCCAATCAGATTTCCCAGAACCGGCTTCCATCCCATAGATCTCGGCCAAGATCAGCCAAACCGGCCCAAGGGACCATCTCTAAATCAATCCCTAAAAACTCATTAGGATTCATGATAATTCATGATAAATCTTAACTAAGAGAATGGTAAAGTCAGAATTCCAAGAACCGATCTCGATCCTATGGATCTCGACCTAGAACAGCCCCACCGGCCACCTTGACCATCTCGAAATCAATCAGATAAAAATCCCCAAATACCATGATAATCCATGATAATTCACCACTAAGAGGATTCCAAAGTCAGATCGCCATAAATCTATCAGGAAGTAGGAGATCCGGACTTAGCTGCCAAACCAAGGCCATGGAGGGTTCTTCTGAACCGGCCAAGCTATGGTTCAGTGCTACTATGTATAATCATCAATCTCAATCATAAGAAGAAGAAATAATATGATTAATAATCATAAAACAGAGTAAGGTGTAACTGCAGGACCAGATCAGCCCATAGTGTACCATACTATGTCCAATGGTCTGCAGTCCCCACCTGTTACCTCATCAGGGGCGTCCATGCTCCTCCTAGCACGCCTTCATCAAACCCTTATCACATACTTCCAGTATTGATAAGATCTAACCATGGTTCGTGCCCATCACTCCTTCCATGGAACTTCCATGAAACCAGTTTCTATACTGCATCCATCTTCAAGGCTGTTCATACCTTTGAGAGTGGAGTCAAGCCTTCCCCCTTCTCTCCTAACCAATTGCGCGTGTTCCCAAGACACAGAGGAAGACTTAGACATGATCATCCATGATCAATCACCATCCAAAGGTCGTGCATCACTTCCCTCTTTGTTCCCCATGAAACTGCTTTCCACACCAATCTCCCTTTAAGGCTGCATTGGCCCTTGGGAATGGATTCCGGCCAACTCCCTCCTTTCCTCACCATTTGCGTGTGTTCACAGGCTCCAGATAAGGCTTTGGGTGTTGTCAACAATGATCAAAACCGTTCAGAGGGTCGTTCTCAACTTCCCCCTTGATCTGCCCCAAAATTGTCTCTTTATGGCCTTCACACCACCATGGGTTTTGGATTGGGAATCCGACCAACTCTCTGTATTTTTCTCTGGATTCTTTGTGTTTCAGGGTGTAGAAGGAAGCCCTGGCATGCCTAGTATCCATCCTCTTGATCTCACAAACAAACTCCACCGGAAACAACCAGGAACCACCACAGATCAGATCGTCCAACCGTCGGTTTGCCTCTCTTTTCTCTCTGGAAGTTTGTCTGAGTTTTCTATCTTCTCTGTAATGATATTTTCGACCAGAGACCAGAAAAATGAAGAAGAATTCGGTCATAACCTCCCCCCTAACTGCCTGGACGAGCAGTTACCAAAAAGGTACCAAAAGGGGCAGTTTTTCCATAACCGCCACCAAGTAACTGCCCATGGCGGTTATTCTTCTTTTTTAAATTCACGTCCTGGGCCTTCCAAACCACCCCTGGACATGTCTAAAACAAGCCCAAAGTGATTGCCCACGCCCATGGTTCAACCACAAGAGCCCACCGGCCCATCGGTACCCATGGGTCGTCCACAAGGCCCGGTCACTGTCTAACACTTGAACACTCAGTACAGCTCCTTCTCTTCATCTTATTCAATCTTACTAAGTCCCTTGGTCCATTTCAAGACCTAGAATTAGGTTTCTCATGATCCATCCTGATCATTTACTTCATTACAGCTTGTTCACGATCAATTCCCATGATCTGAACCAAAGCAGTTCCGTTTCTGTTGAAACGTTAGACCCTATGTCAAGTTCCAAGAACGGGGACATGACAAACTCTATCAAACACATTATCACGGGGAACCATCTGATTCAGAACGTGTTGTTTTGGTAAGCAGTCGTGATTTTCATGTATCAAAAGGCCACATGCTGAGCAGTGTTTGAAAAGCTTTTCATAGAAAAGTTTGATCGTAATATCCTCCATTTTCCTTGTCTGTAACTTCCTTGTAAACTTCAAGGGGTTAGTCGAGTCCATTGCGACCTTAATCCTCCCATCTACAGTATCTATAGACTCCAACTTCCCCAGTCTATTACCAATAGCTTCAAGATTCTGTTTCACGCAGAGGTGTAGAGGGATTCCTTGTAATTGGATCAAAACCGGATCATTGATGGATAATTCTCGTCGATCACCGGCTCCCATCATACAAAGACAAACATTCAATAGTTATGGTGAAAAGGGCCTTGTCTGAGGACAAAATTAAGATCTTCCTCTTTATCAAAGTTGAACAAGAACTGACCATTGCCTAGATCACAAGCGGAAATCTTATCTGACATTCCCCACTGTTTCGGCATTGCAACAATAAGGTGTTCCACATTCTGCTTTTTTGGGTTTAAGATCTTGCCTATAAGAGACAAGCTATTATCTTTGATGAGATTGTCATCAGCCTGATCTAGTAGTACGATAGTTTCATCGTTGTCATCTTGGTTCAGTACACCCTTTCCTTTGCTCGATGCCATCGGTACCATAGGGATACAGTGAATGATGTTAAGTGTTGCTTAGTCCCAGTAAAACAAACGATGATGATCGATTTGTAAACAGAGAGGATGAGATCAGAGCTGGAAGGCATGGAGAGGAAGACACCAGGATTGCTTGGAGAGGAGATCGAGATGGCACAACCAGATGACAATGGTCGATCTAGTGTGAAAGACTAATTAATGACCAAAGAGTGAATCGATTAGGAGAAGATCTTGATTTTTCAAATCGCCGTTGGAGTCGCCATCAGAGCATTAGGGTTTTATATGTTTTCCGCTTTCCTTTGATACAAGTTGGTAAACAAAACAAATCAATTTAAAATATATAGTAAAGTGTTTTCTTATTTATGAAATGGTTTCTACCTTTACTTCTACTGTATATGTATTATTACTTTTTGGTAAAAACAAGATGGTTTCATTTCTTTCTCGGAAACCCAAACAATATAGATAATCATTCCTAATGGCGGAGTGTCTACTAAACAATTTTTTACCAATAGACGAACAAGACAACAACTCATTGATGTATGTACTCTTCTTACCAGCTCTTTTATTTCTGTAACTACTATTTTCCTGGTCAATTTCATAACCATTGTCCTTTTTATCATTTTTCCCACCGTAATGAGCATATAGACATTTGCGAAACACGACCATCATCCTTGGTGCACATCTATAGTGAATGGGTGGTTTTAACTGGTTCTTATTGGACCGATTTTATGAATCTACGTTTTAAGAGAACAAAAAATATTGTCGAATGACTTAATTGGTGCAAGATTATGTGATCATGGGTATGATGAGTGATAAATGATAGGTTACGGGTTCGAGAGTCTTGATGACCGTGATAAGTCAAATTATGGCTTCCAAAGTCTCAAGAGTTGAGAAATGTCGAGTTGTCGGTCCTAGTGGCCGTGTTAAGAAAAGGGTGTCGAGTCGTGTACTGGAGGACCTTGATGAATCCCTGATAAGGAGATTCAATTGTCCCTGATTCTTTTGAAGGATGATCTGATGATTTGAGAGAGATATGGGTTGATTTTGTTGATGATAGATGGTTTGATGGGATGATCTTCAGAAATGATCTATGGATTGATCAGATCTTGTTTAGATGTGTCTTTGATCAAGAGAATGAACTCTGATTTCAATCAAAGACAGGTTTTGCTTGCAGAGAATGAACTCCTACCAATCGATGTTCAAAGATGAACAAAGGATTCACAGATTTTGAAATTTTTTTATAAAAAAGGTGAATGTTTTGTTCTCAAAACAAAAGAGAGTTTAAGTAGAGAAGAAGAATGAAATAAAAAAGTCCTAAAATTGTACTAAAATTGTCTTAAAAACTCAATAATAATTATTTTGGCAGACTTCTTGACTTGACTTTCGTGGCTGTCCATTCAGAAAGAGACAATGGATCCTCAACTTGGATATTGATCTTCTTTTAGGCTGAGAATGAGGCCTAAGTCATCCATGAGTCTGATCACATCTTTTCCAGCTTGTTTGACATGATTTTAACAGCAAATATAAGCTCATTATGCTCCATTGCAGCCTATGGTTCATCTTCAATCTTTCCATTCATCCATCCAGGCTTATCCTTTGTCGCATAGTCATCTGGCTCAACCATGGTTGCATCATCCCCTCCTCTTTTGTAAAGATTTGTCCTCAAATCTGTATCTCCTACATCAAAAGGAAACAAGTAAGAACTAAGATATATGATCAAGAAAATAAGCATGGAAACATCATCAAAGTAAGGTTTTGGACAGAAACTTCCTTCCAGTTTTGAAATCATTTTCCTCAAGTACTTCCATCTCCAAATCTCTGGCTGATAAGCATGGTGTTTTCTTTTGCTCCTTTGAGACTAGTCATGTTGTTCCTGGACACTCAAAACAGAGACTGGATATCCAGAATTATCAATGCAACACATGCCCTTGTTCGGATCAAAAACCAAATTTTCTTTTCCTATATCATGCAGCAAATGTTTCAGACCTTGATGATGCATATCAAAGTAAGTATTGTACACCAGAATGGTATCAAGGCACATGATAACATGGTTCTTAAAGAACACTGTTAGAACAGGCACAAGTTCCTCATATTTAGAACACAAAAGATCAAGTTCAAACCGAGAATCTCTTAACCAAGGCTCAGCTTGCTTATCAAAGAAAGTATTGTAAACCAGAATATCATCAAAGCTTAAAACAACACAATTCTCAAGCAGTGATCTCAAAACATGCCAAGTTTTATCAGATTCAGAACACAAGATACCAAGTTTAAAAACAAAATCACAAATAAAATCGGTTTCATCTCTAAGTGATTTTGGTTTCTGAAAATTCCTACCCATAGACTCTTTCAGGACATGTGAGGAAGAAAACAAATAACCAGTGTCTATTTTATGCTTAGAACAACTCAGAACAAAGCTATTTTCTTTGAAGACAAATGAATCAAACGATTTTCTAGAACAGAAAACAGGCTGTTGTGGGAACCGAAATTCACCGTCGATTTCCGTAATCGGAGGAAAGTCAGGAAACCCTACCTTTCCCTGAGGTCCCGGATTCTCTGCGAGAGCCAACGACAAGTGACCAAATAAATGCGGAAAATATGAAAAGATAACAAAACGAATTTATAGAAAAGGTAGATCTTATTTTGAATCCGCGTAAGAGCATTGCGATCATTACAAGAGATTATAAAATCTTTGGCCACTAGAGCTGTCAGCGAATTACCTAGTTCTAGCACCCTAAAACCTTAAACTTAGTTGAGTCGCAGCTCGATAACAGAAGACGTAAAAGATACGAAAAAGGTTTTGATTGATATCGGAGTCAACCTTATGAAAGGCTGCCTACATACCCCTTTCGAGGATCAAGCCGAACGTAGTTCAAGAGTGAACCAAGAGATTGAACTGCTTGTGCGCGTTCGTCTAGTAATCGGGTGCCAGTCATAGAAACAGAGCATGTCGAGAATAATGCCTAAAAGTTTCTAAGTGTAGAGAGTTCTAAGTCTAAAAGAATTGTCCTCTTGCCTCTTCAACCTCGACGTCCTTATATACTCCTCCTAGAGGCGGTTTTCTCTTTCCCTTTCTGCCCTCGGTCGAGTTTATCGCTTCGCGGAAATATTCCATTTTCCTTCGATCTTCGTGTTTATCTTTGGAACCTTCACATTTATCCTTCGAACTTGACATTTATCTTCTCCTGCATACCAAAAGATAAACCGTCGTAACGATTGGGCTTGATTTGGTATAAAATCGTAAGTGGGCTCTTAGCCGCGTTCTGGGTCCTTTCGGGCCGTTTTTTGACTTAAGCGTTTTTATGATTTTATAAAAAGAGCGATTTCGAAATGACGTCGATTTCGAAGAACATTCAACTCCCCGTATAGCGTAGGCAATTCGAGGTGTTCAGCTAACCGTTGCCGTTTTATACGATCAATCCGAATGTTATTGGAGAGAACGAGTTCTTGCGGTTTTTAAATCGTAAAGTTACAACGGTGACTCCGATCGAGATGAAACAAGAGCAGGTTAGTTCTAATCCCGAAGGAGGAGCTGCGAGGACGAGATGAAGACAGCACGATCGTTCCAGCTCGGCCATCCGCCGAACTGGACTGGTCCAGCTTGACAGATGGCCGAACTGGTCGCGTGTTCGGTCCAGCTCGGCGGATGGCCGTGCTGGTCGCGTGTTCGATCCAGCTCGGCCATCCGCCGAGCTGGTCGCCTGTTCGGTCCAGCTCGGCGGATGGCCGAGCTGGTCGCGTGTTCGGTCCAGCTCGGCGGATGGCCGAGCTGGTCGCGTGGTCGATCCAGCTCGGCCATCCGCCGATCTGGTCTGGTTCAGCTCGGCGGATGGCCGAGCTGGTCGTTTTGGTTGATCCATCTCGGCCATCCGCCGAGCTGGACGGTGTGCTCTGTCCACCCTTCAATAAAACGGACATAACTTATGCTACAAGATGCTGATTTACCTCATACCGTTGGCATTGGAAATCTAAATCAAAGATCTATCTTGTGTCAAAAGATGGACTCAATCAAACCATGGGAAGGTCTTCATCCATAGCTAAACATCTGACACGTCTGTGCAGTTCTGAACCTCAAAAGGTCCGAACGAACGAGTTGGACTGCGTGTTTGGTTCCGTGTTCCATTTCTCTCGAGTCTTTTGCTCAGGAGCTTTTGTCGAGAATGTGTTGAGTAAGCTTTCGTACAGAAACGCAATTTTTGGAAGTTTATTTCGAGATAACCGTTTTTGACCCCAATAATGTTTGCGTCTTGTTGTCGATAAAATATATCAATAACTCGTCGTATAACCTTTTCAATAATAATTATATGAATTTTATATTGCGAGAAATATTTTCCGGGGACTTTTAGACATTGATTCCGTCGTGACCGATTTTGACCCCAACAGCTGTCGAAGAATAAGCTCTAATGACTTTTCAGGATGTTCAAAGCTTTTGTTATGCTCCATAAACTGATCAAAACTCAAAACAAGACCAGGATTGATGTCACTATCACAGGAAAAACCTTTTTCTTCATAAAATTTATCTGGTTCAAGTCTCTTAAAAGAATAAATCATGTTATCAAAAATTGAGTTTGAAACACAAAATTCTTTCACATTTTCCAGACCAAAACGGTTTTCATCTTTAGTAGACACCAAAACAAACAATCCAGGCACTGAAATAATCTTTTTAAGTTCCTTACAATGCTCTTGCAGGTTAGGGAACAAAGAATTATGAATTGTGCTCAGCTCCAAGCTGCTCTGTTGCTCCATCACTTCACCTCGTGTTAAACTCTTTTGTTCTATTTCTGGTGAGTGATCTTCTGAGACTTTAGACACTGAGACAAGGCTACTCGGTTGCAGCGGTTCAAGATAAGTTAGTTCATCCCAGGTTTTATTGACATCAAGTTCAGACTGAGGAGAGAAAAGGGAAACTCATTTTCTGTCTCGGATTCTTTACTTACCTTAGATGGCTCTGTTTTTAGCTTTTGGATAGCTGATTCCTTCTTAGAACACAGTGGCTCACTGACTCTTGAGAGAGGACGTGGGTCTGGCCTTCTTTGCTTATGTGACTGAGATTTTCTTGGGTGATTATGATCATGGCAAGGTTTTGCCTCCTCTTTTGCCTGTCTTGGTTGTCTTCTGCTATAGTTACCAGAAACAAAGTGTTTCTTCATGAAGTGTTTCAGCTCAAACCAGGATGCAATTTGTGTTTCTCCTGTTCTTCTTCGGGTAGTAACAAGCTGATCCCACCATTGAATGGCATCACCCCAGAAATCTGTTGTAGCCAATCTAACCTTTTTTTCTTTCTGAGTAGTTTTGGCCATCAAAGACAAGTTCCATTTTCTGTTCCCACTCCAAGTAGCCATCATGGTCATTTTTGCCAGAGAAAGATGGTATCTTGCTCCTTTTGATATTAGCATCCTTCTGAACCTGAGAAACATTACCAAAGAAATCATCAGCATGTTTCTTTTGTAAAAGATCAGACTTTTTCATTCTTCTCATGATTTCAGACATCATTTCTTCCATCCGTAATTTATTTAATTTCACAGTTGGTGCCTCCTTTCTCTTACTGACATCCCCAGCCATGGTTTCCTGTTTCAATCTCAACAAGAAAAATTAGCACAATAACAGATAGCCGAAGCCTCACAAACTCTCAAGTGTTTCTCTCTGAATTTTTCTGTGTATTTTCTCTATGAATCCAGTAGCTCAGCAACAAACAAAGATCAAGCTTCAGAGAACAAAACCCAACCCCAAAACAGAAGAAAGAGATAGACAAATTGCAAGATTTTTGTTTGCAAGAGACATTACCACCAAGGCTGGATTTCTCTTCAGCCAAGTTGGATATCTCTTCAACTTTTCTATTTTAAAAAAAAAATCTGGTTGGCCCTCTTGCAGATTATATAGATAGAAATAAAAGAGATTTCAGAGAAAATTATAGAGATAGAAAATAGATTCCCAAAAACAAAGAGAGAAGTTTTAGAATCAAAGCCAGCTCAAGAGCCTTCAGATCTGCTCTGATACCACTTGATGAATCCCTGATAAGGAGATTCAATTGTCCCTGATTCTTTTGAAGGATGATCTGATGATTTGAGAGAGATATGGGTTGATTTTGTTGATGATAGATGGTTTGATGGGATGATCTTCAAAAATGATCTATGGATTGATCAGATCTTGTTTAGATGTGTCTTTGATCAAGAGAATGAACTCTGATTTCAATCAAAGACAGGTTTTGCTTGCAGAGAATGAACTTCTAGCAATCGATGTTCAAAGATGAACAAATTATTCACAGATTTAGAGATATTATTATAAAAAAGGGTGAATGTTTTGTTCAGAAACAAAAGAGGGTTTAAGTAGAGAAGAAGAAGGAAATCGAAAAGTCTTAAAATTGTAGAAAAATGAGAAAAATTTAATCAAAACTAAAATTGTCTTAAAAACTCAATAATAATTATTTTGGCTGACTTCTTGACTTGACTTTCGTGGCTGTCCATTCAGAAAGAGACAATGGATCCTCAACTTAGATATTGATCTTCTTTTAGGCTGAGAATGAGGCCTAAGTCATCCATGAGTCTGATCACATCTTTTCCAGCTTGTTTGACATGATTTTAACATCAAAAATAAGCTCATTATGCTCCATTGCAACCAATGTTTCATCTTCAATCTTTCCATTCATCCATCCAGGCTTATCCTTTGTCGCATAGTCATCTGGCTCAACCATGGTTGCATCACCTAAATTGTAAGATTGATTGTCTACAGAGATGACTTTAAACAATGCCTTGGTTTCCCTGGCTATTAGCCTCTAACGTCTCTTCCTGCACTCAAAACGTCCACGAAAATATCAAAAATTTAGCTCTATATATATTGTATATCAACTTTATAATTTTATAATTAAAAACTATAAATTTGTGCCGTAACATCAATTTTTTATAAGGTAGAATTATGTAGACAGTCTCTCACACTAGATCGATCATTGTCGTCTGGTTGTGACCGTCTCGATCTCCTCTCCAAGCAATACTCATGTCTTTCTCTCCACGCAATCCATCTCCGATCTCACCCTCTCGATTTACAAATCGTTATTCATTGTTTGTTTTACTGAGACTAAGCAACGCTTAACTTCATACGCTGTATCCCTACGGTACTGTTGGCTTCGAGCAAAGGTAAATGTGTTATATACCAGGACGACGATGATGAACCTATCCTACTTCCGGATCTGGCTGACGACAACCTCATCAAATAGCTTGTCTCTTATAGGCAAGATCTTAAGTTCCAAAAAAAGCAGAATGTTGAACGTCTTATTGTTGCGATACCGGAACAGTGGGGAATGTCAGATAAGATTTCCGCTTATGATCTAGGCAATGGTCGGTTCTAATTCAACTTTGATAACGAGGAAGATCTTAATTCTGTCCTCAGCCAAGGTCATTTTCACCATAACTACTGTATGTTTGTCCTTGTACAATGGGAAACGGTGATCGACGAGAACTATCCATCAATGATCCCGTTTTAGATCCAACAACAAGGAATCCCTCTGCACCTTTGCACGGAACAGAATCTTGAAGCTATTGGTGATAGACTGGGGAAGTTGGAATCTACAGATAGGGTAGAGGGGAGGATTAAGGTCACAATGGACTTGACTAAGCCCTTGAAGTTTACACGGAAGTTGCAGACAAGGAAGAAGGAGGATATTACGATAAAACTTTTCTATGTAAGCTATTTAAACACTGCTCAACATGTGGCCTTATGACACATGAAAATCAAGACTGGTTACCAAAGAAACACGTTCTGAACCAGACGGTCCCTCTTGAGAATGTGTTTTATAGAGTTCGTCCACCAAGACAAGACGGGCCCTCTCGTGGGAACGTGGAACGAGGTAAAGATGAGACTTCTTACATGTCTCTCAATGATGGTTCAAGCTCTACTTTGAGAGTCCAAAGATCATCTCATTCGAGCCGAGTGCATCGTGTCAACAGTTGAAGAGATAGCCGATACAACCCGTACTCTTATGTACGTAACAAAGGCCATGAATATAGAATTCCAGTTCGGGAGCAAGTATGGAAAGAGAAACAACAGCCTTTGAGGACAGTTAAGCCAGCCAAGAAGAGAATGGACATGGATACGGTTCGTACATATAGTAGTCCTAAGAAGAATTTCGGGAACAGAGGAAAGAGTGTGGTTGCGCTATTGGACAGGTCTCAGAACTACAAACGAGACGATATGAATGTCACTTACAGAGATGGGACAGGCAGCGGTAAGTCGACAGTGGAGGGTGGGACAGCGGATGATCTCATTCCACCATATGATGCTTTAAAGATTGATGCCTTAAGCGAACAAGAGCAAGACGAGGAAGAACAACTTGTTGATGCGGATATGAAAGACGCCCCTGTTGGTAATGAACTAATGGTACTAGAGGAAGATGATCTTCTTGAAGAGGACCTAAACCAAATAGAGAATCAGGAGCTCATTGAGCTGGATAGATCACAGCCACTCCTTGCATCTGAGCATGATAATTCAATCCTTATGATTGAAGCAAAGGAAAAAACAGTTGATGATGATACTGGAGAAGACTATGCGAAAGCTTTGACGAGAAGTTCTACTCGTTCTCTGTTCTCGACGTCACAGGCCGTAAGTCGTAGGGCTTCACCGAGAATAAATGATAAGCCAAAAACAGCCCAAGGAAGTGGTGCGAGAGGACAGAGAGGGCACCAGCAAGCTACGGCTTTGAGGAGGTCAAAAACGGTTCAAAAGAAAGGTATGGTGGATGCCAAACATCCACCCCAACCTCATTAAAGAAGACGCTCAGTTGGAACTGTTGACGGATAGGGAACGACCTCACAGTTAGACGCCACAAGTAGATGTGTCAGAAGCATCGTCCATGACTCTTGTTCCTTTCTGAGACAAAGAATAGGAAGCAACTGTTGCAAGACATTCAGGCTGACTTATGATTTAATAAATTGTTTACCGTTGAGCCTCTTGGCCAATGTGGTGTTTAGCTTTATTTTTTATGGATGAATTTCAAGTTGATGTTTTATTTTCTAATAATCGAATGATTGATGTAAAAGCAGTCATTAATGGAATAAAGGTCTATATGACATTTGTATATGGGGATCCTGTGTTAGAAAGAAGAGACCAAGTTTGGGAACGTCTTATGCGTTTCTCAACAACCAAAGATGGACCGTGATTTATGATATGCGACTTTAATTAAATCACAGGACACCATGAGAAAGAAGGAGGAAGAAAACGATCCGATACTTTATTTCTTTCTTTTAATCAAATGATATCGGATTGTGGAGTGCTAGAATTCCCATGTACTGGGAACAAACTATCATGGGCTGGAAAGCGCACTAATGGCACTGTTCGTTGTCGACTTGATCGTGCTCTTGGTAATGAAGATTGGCATGAAAAGTTTCCACATTCCAAAGTCCAATAATTATGAATGTGGGATTGGATCATCGTCCGGTCCTAGCAGACATACTATCCAAATCGACCAGGAAGAGGAAGACTTTCAAATTTGATAAACGTTGGCTGGAACATGAGGAAGTACGACAAGTAATCTTAAATGGATGGAACTCCTCCAAACTTTCTCCTGATGCAAATATAATGGATCATATATCAAGTTGCAGGAAAGCGCTAGCACAGTGGAAAAGAGAAAGGGATTTGCACTCAGCAAAATTGGTCGAACAGCTTAAAGCTAAGGTCGATAATCTTTACTCTGATGATGATGCCACAACCGAAGAGATAGCAGAGACCTTGAAAGAACCAACTGATGCTCTTAAGGCAGAAGAACAGTTTTGGAGGCAGAAAGCAGAATACTTTGGCTTTTGGAAGGTGACTTGAACACTAAATTCTTTCAGGCCATTACAAAGCAACGGAGAACTAGGAATAAGATCAGAAGCCACATAGACACATCAGGAAACCTTGTAGAGGAAGGGGAAAAATTAGTAGACATTGCTACTAGTTACTTTAGAGATTTTTTTCAGTCATCCAACCCTCAACTCATTGATAAGGCTTTGGCAAATGTTACTACGACCATTTTCGGACCGGTTGAATGCGGATCTTACAGCTCATGTATCACAATGGGAAGTTAAATTGGCCCTCTTTGTAATGCAGCCAGAAGAGGCGCCGGGTCCTGACTGCTTCACTGCCTTATTCTACTAGAAGTTCTGGGACATTGTGAAGAACGACTTAACTCGTATGGTTAATGATTTCCTTTTTGATGGAACAATGGCCGATGAACTCAATGATGCCAACATTTGCCTAATACCGAAGAAGGATAAACCAAATAAGATGTCACAATTTCGGCCCATTAACCTCTGTAATGCCAGTTACAAGATAATATCTAAGGTCCAATGCCAACGATTGATAAAATTTTACCGGATCGAATTTTTGAAACCCAGTCAGCCTTTGTTGCTGGAAGACAGATGACAAATAATGTTTTGATAGCACAGGAAATGTTCAATGCTCTGCGCACAACCTCCGGGGAAATTGAAAAGCGAATGTCTATAAAGACTGACATGAGTAAAGCCTATGATAGGTTGGAGTGGGAATTAATCAGTGCGGTCATGAAGAAGATGGGATTCTCAGATACATGGATTGAATGGATAATGAGTTGTGTATCATCGGTGAAATACCATGTCTTATTCAATGGCCGCCAAGAGGAAATATAACCCCTAAACAGGGTTTGCGATAGGTAAATCTTTTGCCTCCTTTCATATTCATCTTATGCACGAAAGCGCTCGTTAGCCTTCTAAATCATGTTGAGAATCATGGAAATATAACGGGGGATGCGCGTTTCACGCACTAGCCCTCCGGTATCCCACCTTCTCTTTGCTGATGATAGAATGTTCTTCTGCATGGCAGAGCCACGTGAATGCAATGAAATCATGAAATCACTTGGGACCTATGGGAAAGCGTCTGGACAATGCATTAACTTTGAGAAAGCATCCTTACTCTTAGGTAAGGGAATACATGGACATGTCAAGAAAAATTTAAAATCTTCAACTAGAATTGGAAATGAGGTTGGAATGGGTTCCTATCTTGGTATCCATGAAGATATTAGCGGTTCTAAGAAAAGGCTCTTTGTCTTTCTTAAGGAACGACTACAAACCCGTGTTAATGGCTGGACAGGAATATGGTTATCAAGGGGGGGGGATGGAAATGCTCATAATATCTATACTATTGGCTCTACCCACGTATGTAATGTCAACCTTGCTTCTACCTTTAGAGACTTGTGAGAATTTAGCCAGTGCCATTGCACAGTTCTGGTGGAGCTCAAACCCTCCTAAAAGAGGAGTTCACTGGGTAATGTTGGACAAACTATGAAAATCAAGGGATGAAGGAGGAATAGGATTCAGGATGATTCATGAATTTAACTTGGCATTGCTTGGAAAGCAGTTATGGCGATTAGTACAATTTCCAAATTCCCTATTGGCAAGAGTTCTGAGAGGACGATATTTCCGATGTAGCTCGCCGTTGTGACTAAACGAGGTGAAAAACCCCTCTTATGGGTGGAGGAGTATAATGGCTGAAAAACCATTAATAACAATGGGGATTGGACAAAAGGTACACTCTGGTAATGAGATTGGGATTTGGGAAGATCTTTGGGTCCCAACAATACCAGCAAGATCAGCTAGGCCGATTACACCGGTACTTCATCCAATGATGCATGTAAGTGATCTGATGATTGGAAACCCGAAGAGATGGAATACTGAGATGCTGGAAAACTTTGTCCATCAGGATGACATCCCATTGATTCAATCGTTGGCCATAAGCCAAGATTATCATCGGGATTGATATTGTTGGAGCTATACGAAGAATGGGATGTACACTGTCATTGGCCATAAGCCAAGATTATCATCGGGATTGATATTTCCTCCTTAAGCAAGTTAGTTACTGGGTAGCAACTAACTTGCTTAAGGAGGAAATATTGGAAGTGCAGGAATCTAGTATAATGAAGCTCCAGGCCTTTGCTTGGAAAATAAAAGCTCCTCCAAAAATCAGACATTTCATTTGGTAGATGATATCTAGACAGTTAGCAGTGACAAGTAATCTGAATCATCGTCATATGATATACGACAACCATTGTCCTCGTTGTGGTGCAGAGGATGAAACTATAAATCACGCCATCTGTGAATGCCCTCCAGCTATACAAACTTGGGCACATGCGGCAACCCCAACACCGCCTACATTATTTCCAAGTGGAAGCCATTTCACAAATATAGATTACCTGTTCTGGCGAAAGAATGATATTGAAAATCCAGATTTGGACAAAGACTCATATCCTTGGATCATTTAGTATATTTGGAAAGCGAGGAACAATAAACTCTTCAGAGGGATAGACATGGACCCTTTGGAAACTGTCAGACACGCTGAATCAGAATGCCACACTTGGTTTGAAGCAAATCAAATATCGGAGGAAGAGGTGGAAGCACAAAATCCAGAACGGCCTCCAATGTCAGAGAGATTAATGATAGATGGATCATTGACACATGACGCATTCATTAGTGGTTATGGATGGACATGGATAAATTCTAGAGGAGTGATGCAACTATTGGGAGCAAGGAATCAACGAAGACGAATCTCGCCATTACATTCAGAAATGGAGGCTTTATCATGGGCAATGGAGTGTATGCTCGAGGTATCGACATGTCAATCCTTTGAGACCGACTGCAAGGACCTAATCTCGATGATCAAAGACCCCGGAGAATGGCCGAACTTTTCTACTGAGCTGGAGGAGTTTATGATGTTAAAAAACAGATACACAGAGTTTTCGATTGTTTTTTGTCCCTCGTTCAGAAAATGTATCATATGATTCGTTATCTAAGATGGTGAGATCTTTCCATAAGGACTTGTACTACATTGGTTGTCATGTTCCGGTCCGGTTTCCCAGACAACCTCAAGCTTGAGTAATAGAACAGTCGGTTGGTTGAAGAAAAAAAAAACATCAATTTTTTTATAATTTACAAGTAAGTCTCACATAACTTAGCAAATTTTCTGCATATTTTTTAAGATCTATATAGTCACTTACATACATAACTATATAGATCTTAAAAAATATGCTCAAAATTATCCGGCTAAGTTATGTGAGACCTACTTGTACATTATAAAAAAAATTGATGTTTTTTTTTCTTCAACAAGCTGTTCTATTACTAAAAAAATATATTATGTTTCAAAAAATATAGTTATGTATATTTCTTTTAAAAACGCCAAAAATCATTCAATAAAGTGCTTAAAATTATGAATGTTATAATTTTACAAAATTAAAATAGTATAAAGAGCAGTATGGAGAGAGATGTATCCAGCTACATGGAAGAATCGTATGTGTGTACATTACTAAAATGTTTTATTTTTAATCAGTTTATTGTACAATAATGTTCACTAATATAATAATACTAAAATATTTCTTCATTGAAGGAACCTCTATATAAACGGTGGGAGTTTTGTGAGAATCTCCAAGGTGAGGTCGAGAGCTCAGAAAAACTAGAGTGTGAGAGAGAGTGTTTGTTTGAGAGTGAGAGAAAGAAAAAAAGATTTTGAGTGAAATTAGGGTTTTACTTCTCATTCTATTTATCTTTAAACTGTCAAAATCCTAGCTTCTTCGGTTTCCTTTCTTTTTAATCGTCTGTCTTTCTTTAAAACACAAATCACGACTTTCTTATGAAGTGTTGTTTTTTGGATTTATATTTTTTTTCAAAATTCATCCAGTAGACACACTTTAGCCAAAACAAAATCAGGTGTTTCCTAGAAATCAAGATCCTAAATACTATGATTTTTTCTGTCATTTAACATTCTTTTTGTTGATTTATAGAGTTGATCAACTTCGTGGGCATTTTTTAGTTCCCTCAAGTTTGATCCTCTTTTTATTTATTTATTTGTGGATATATTTCCGTAGTTTTGATCTAATGGAGGTTGCTTATTTCAAACCTCTTTGATCCAATTTATTTCTACAAAAAAAAAAATCCAGTCTTTGAATTTTTTTCCTAAAAAAGACAGGGTTTCTTTCAACAGGTTTCTAAATATAATATTTTGTTCTTGTAGCATATCTTTTTTTTTTTTGTTTCAGGAACCTCTCATGGCGGATTTCTTCGGTAGCAGCCATGGCGGCGAACTAATGGAAGCACTTCAACCTTTTTACAAAAGTGCTTCCACGTTTGCTTCAGACTCCGCGTTTGTATCTTCAAACGCTGCATTTCCGTCCACGCCAAATGATCCCTTTTCTTTTTCTTATTATAATTACCAGCCTCAAAATATCTCTTCCTTTTCCACGACCCACTCTGATTATGGATCCTTCCCGGATATTTATCCTGGATCCATGACCTATCCATCTTCATTTCCCTCGGATCTTCAAAAACAACCCGATCAAAACTACCAAGCTCAATTTCATTACCAAAACGATTCAACAAATACTCACCAAGACAACCATTATACGCTCAATTTCGTCGACCCAAACAACTCAGATTTTTTAATCCAACCTGATCCGGTTCCAAGTTCGGGTTTAGTTCCAAAGCCGACTAAACTCTATCGTGGAGTGAGGCAAAGGCACTGGGGAAAATGGGTTGCTGAGATTCGTTTACCCAGGAACCGAACCCGTCTATGGCTCGGAACATTCGACACAGCCGAGGAAGCCGCGTTGGCCTATGATCGTGCAGCGTTCAAGCTTCGCGGTGACTCAGCTCGACTGAATTTTCCGGCTCTACGATACCAAACCGGTTCATCTCCGTCTGATATCGGTGTATACTACGGACCTATTCAAGCTACCGTTGACGCCAAGCTCGAAGCCATTTTAGCTGAGCCAAAGAATCAGCCAGGAAAAAAAGAGAGAACGTCGAGAAATAGAGCTAAAGCTACGCCTTCTTCGATTGAGCATTCCACGCCTCAACAACAATCCGGGTCGGGCGAGAGTGATGGGTCAGGTTCACCGCCTTCGGATATGATGGCGCTGGAGATGTGTGTTGAGACACCGATTCCGTGGAATGATAATTTCATACTTGGAAAGTGTCCTTCTTACGAGATCGATTGGGCTTCCATATTATCGTGAAAATTTATGATTTAATTAATTATTCTTTAAATCAAGATTTTGTATTTGTGTTTAAATTTCTAGTGGTCTTAGTTGTGCCTACTTTCAAATTTGTGATTTAGGAAAGTATAAACTGTAAATTATGGAAAGTAGAAGGTTTTTGTTCATGTCGTACCATGCAGATCTTTTCATTTAAAAACTAAAAATTGAGTTTGGTTGGTAATTTTTTGTTTGAAAGGCTTTTTTTGGTTGGTTGGTAATTGGTATCAAATTTTCCCTCTCTTCTATTGTCCAATTCAACATAGCTAAAAATAAATGGTATAAATGCGTACATGGATGATCATCGGTTTGCAAAGATTTTATGGTACATTTATAAAGGACAGAATAATTAAGTTTTTAGTAATATTGATGTTGATCCTCCAGATCCCTTGAAATTAGGAGAGACTGAATCTCTACTATGGGCGGTTCAGGCCTCAGCCACAGGTGGAACAACCCATGTGCAAGAAATGGACGAAATAAATTTACCCTTAATCCTGGGTCGCTGGTGTTTCACAAATGAATCATGGAAAGAACATGATTTATTTTTGGGACAAGGCTGGTATAGCACGCTACCGGGTTTTGAGGGACTAATGGGGGCAAGAACATAAGAGAAAGTCTTTCACCTTTACACTAGGAGATGGAAGCTCTCATATGGGCAATGGAAAGCATGAGGAACTTACGTCAATATCATGTTACTTATGCGACCGATTGTATCTAGTTGGTGAAAATGGTTTTAACACCAGAGGATTGGCCGACATTTACAAATTATTTGGACGGACGACATCAAAATTCTTCAAGAAATTTTTACTCATTCAGAAATCATTCATATCAACCGAACGCTGAATGCAAAGAAAGACAATCGGGTGCGAAGTGCTAGGAAACACACGTCTTTCGTTGTTCATATGAATGCAGAGTTAGCAATGCAGAGTTAGCAGTGTATACTCGGAGAATGAACAATATGGCTGTTTTCTTTGTTCCATTCATTGAATACATATTCAAAATTAGAGTGAAAGATTAACTTGTGATTCAACCATAATCCATCGGAATAATAAATCTTTGAAAGAAAAAAGTCAAAAGAGAGAACTATAACGCACGCGTGAGCTGTCAACAGCTGTGAATGGACACTACGCAAGACATGTCTCTTTCTCAATTTAACTACCGACATATTCTTGAAGTCAAAGAGTTCACTAAAACCAACACAGCTCATATCTTAATTTATCGACTGTTCTTTTTGCCCATTCCTTGAGTCATTTTTGTGGGAACCGAAATTCGCAATGTCGATTTCCGTTTAAATAAGAAAACTAGGAAAACCCTAATTTCCCAGAGGACCCGGATATCTGCTAATTACCACACGTCAAGCAATCAGAACACGAGAATAACAACGATAAGAATAAGAAATCGAAAAAGAGAGCAAAGTAGATCTTATTCCGAATCTGCGTATGAGCGTTTACAACAAGGTATAAGCCTGGTCTCGAGAGTTGTCGGCGAGATTCCTAGTTCTAGCAACCCTAAGACGGCTAAACCTAATTGAGTCGCAGCTCGAAATAACAAAACGGGAAAATTGCCTAAATTGCTCTAAGTGCTAAGTTTGCTCTTAAAAGTCCTCTCCCCATGCTCCTCGCCTAGAACTCCTTATATACTAGCTCCAAGGTCGGTTTACGCTTTTACTCTTCTGCCCTTAAGCCGTCATAGCATAAAAATGGAGATATTCCATTTTTCCCGATCTTCCAATTATCTTCAAAACTTCCGTATTTATCCGCGGAAACTTGACATTTATCCTTCCTTGTGGACCAAGCGTAAACCGTGCTGCGGTTTACGGGCTTTTGGTTAAGAAATCGTAGGATGGGTCTCGAGTCATGTTTTAGATCCCTTTGGACCGTCTTCCGACTCGACACGTTTACTACGAATTCTTTTCGATAAAGAACGAACTTTCCGCGTTTTCTAATCCGCGAAGTTTGATTGATGGATTTGAATAGCGGAAAACATGGACTGAGCTTGCTACGGTCTTCGGGAGATAGCATTCGAAGGTTTGACGAGAATGCATGGATTGATGTCGTATCGATGTTCGGAAGGGTTCGATCGCTACACAGCGACTGAACTTCGGCTCGAGCCCGGTTGCTACGTAGCGACCTAGCGACCGAGCCTTGGCTTGAGCTCGGCCACTACGTAGCGACCGAGCGGGACGATCGCTCGGTCGCTACGTAGCGACCGAGCTTTGGCTCGAGCTCGGTCGCTACGTAGCGACCGAGCGGGACGATCGCTCGGTCGCTACGTAGCGACCGAACTTTGGCTCGAGCTCGGTCGCTATGTAGCGACCGAGCCTTGGCTTGAGCTTGGTCGCTACGTAGCGACCGAGCGGGACGATCGCTCGGTCGCTATGTAGCGACCGGGCCTTGGCTTGAGCTCGGTCGCTACGTAGCGACCGAGCTTTGGCTCGAGCTCGGTCGCTACTTAGCGACCGAGCTTTGGCTCGAGCTCGGTCGCTACGTAGCGACTGAGCTTTGGCTCGAGCTTAGCGACCGAGCGGGACGATCGCTCGGTCGCTACGTAGCGACCGAGCGGGACGATCGCTCGGTCGCTATGTCGCGACCGAGCGGGATGATCGCTCGGTCGCTACGTAGCGACCGAGCTTGGGCTCGAGCTCGGTCGCTACGTAGCGACCGAGCGGGACGGACGTTCGGTCGCTGCGTAACGACCTGTTTCGAGCTTTCGTCGGACATCTCGATTCTTTCTTCCGTAAAGCTTTTTCGTAAGGAAGAATCTATTTCGAAAAGTACTCTTCGGAGAAATTCTTATTTTCTTCCTCGGACGTTTTGAATGTTAAATTTGTCGTAACCGTTTTTGACCCCAACAATTTCGACCTATAAATAATAGTCGAAATTCGGTTGTGAATTTTAAAAGTTTATTTTTGGGTATAATGTTAAATTTATTTATCAACAAAAAATTTACAATACAAAAAATTGAAATGATTACAAAACTTAAAACATATAACAAATTTTCTCCCGATCTTGAATCAGACCCAGAGCAGGACCTCATGTTATAAAAACCCATTCAATAATTTTAAAAGTTTATTTTTTATATCATTGAAAACTATACTTAAAAACTGGACAAAGAATAATCTACATAAAACGAAAATGAAGAGACTAATAATATTCTAAAATATATTTTCATATATAATATTCGATACTTAAAAACTACTATATCTTTTCATATATAATATTCTAAAATATTATTTTTCGTAAATTATTATAACAAAACAATTTATAACATTGGAGCCCCTATGTAAGACGATGGGTTCCATTAAAATGTTTGATCCCAATGATCTTAAACCCGACTCTGTCTTAGATAGGTATTTTTGTCCATCCAACAAACCATCTTGTAATGGTAGAAAACCATGTTGTTAGGACATAATGAAGACACCATGTTTCAAATTGTCTTGTCAATTGTTCGGATGAGTTATGGAGCTGTGTGGTAGATACTGTTTGGCCTCCTATTGTTACGTTTGCGTTATACGCCATGGATCACTGCTTAAACAATCAAGAAGACATGGTTCAATAGCAGAACATTGAAGAGAGAGGAGTGTGGTATCAATGATGTTCTAGTAGGGATTTTTTTGTTCATGGTCGGAGTGATGCCGTAAGCTCCGTCCATATGGGGTATGAGTATTGACGAGCAAAAAAAAGGTGGTTGCAAGTCTCATTTCACTCTCCGCATAAATGACAAGCTTGATTCTCACCCTACACTCGTGTATGATCTCCGTTGAAAACATGTTTTGGAAACCGAACCACACAATGAATGAAAAGAGAACACTTCCTTAAAAAAACCGAACCAATGCACTCCACTCCACTTCTTTGCTTTGGTGCCTTGTTGTTCACAAGTCTATTTTTTGGACTAGAACCATGTCTCCTCAATACACGATAGCTGCCTACATCCTTGAGGGTGGTGGAATAGAATGGATGCGGGTCATCATATCCCATAGGTGATAACCACGACATCAACCTAAATTCCACTCTCGAGAAGTGGCTGCAATGAAAACCATTGCATACCGAGTTATACCTATCACTTTCATGCTTGATTCTGCTGCCATATTAAGAAGTGTACTCGTGTTTAACATGTTATCAAGCCAAAAAGAGTATTTTTACCATCACCAATATCGAGTTAGAGAAATTCTGATGACGATTGCCAAAGTTTCAGAAGTTTGCACCAAATCCAAGAGCCTGAATATTGACCACTCACATCACGAAAACATCAATGCCACAAGAGATTCGCCTGATTGCAAACAATTCAAAGGGATCCGAGATTGTAACTGGTATCCAGATTTAGCTTAAAACAAATACACGAGAGGAGTCAGCCATACTCCTTATACCGATCCCTTTCTTTGCCCCAGTCTTGCACAAATCCGCTCAATCCACCTTTCTTTGCTCGTTTGAATTTAGAGACCCAGCCATAGAAATCTACTACGCCTTCTCTCGATTGTGTTGTGTAATATTTTCAAGAGTCTTGATGCAGCGTGATTACCTTTATACTCTTTGGCTTTAGGTTTTAACTTTCCTTTTCTATTAACGTTTTTAGATTACGTGGGCTTTATCCTATTATACAAAGGATTATGATTATAAGATAAGGGAGGACATTAGATTGGAATCCTCTTAGACTTAGGTCTTTTCTTGAGTATATATACGCAACCTCTTGGTTTGTAAGAGGTACGTTTTATTCATTGATTATTAATATAAAGAGCTTTGGTGTTCTTGATCCTTGCATTCGGCTAGAACATAGGTGTTCTCGACGATTACAAGAAGACTTTGATCCTAGGAATTCTCAAACTGAATAGGATTATTGTCTTATCGTAGAGCGAGCTACATTAGTTGGTATCAGAGCCAGCAAGTTTTAGATCCCTATTTAAAACTCGGTCCGTCTGCACCATGGCGTCTCGCAAAACCTCACCCGAAGAACAAATTGACGAGATTCGTCAAACTGAACATTCACAGCAGAGCTACAGGTAGCTCTCCAAACAGCTATTGAAAACGCTCTCACTACGGTCTTGCAAAGACAGCAGGATGAGCACCAGGGACACAACAACAGAGCTCGTCGTGAGAACCTTGATGACGAAGAATGGTTGGATAATATTTTTGCCGATCAGCGTCAAGAGCAACAACAACGTCGACATCAGTATGAAGAAAACCCTATTAATGATCGTGGTCTTAGGCAAGAAGTAATCCTCGGTAACCATCCTCCTCGATAGGAATCAAGTTTTAGCTCAAATATTCCAGAATTCTTAGGAACTCTGAATCCAAGATTTCATTGACTGGATCAAATGGTGGAAGAGATCTTGGAGTTCAGAAAATTCCCGGACAATATGCGATTTTCTTTAGTAGTAACACGTTTCAAGGGACGAGCTATGGCTTGGTGGCAACAGCTCAAGGAATCTCGCCGACAAGCAAACAAATCCCGCATAGATTCTTGGGCTCGCTTAACCAAACACATGAGGCGTAACTTTCTTCCATACAACTACGAGCGCACCTTGTACAATAAACTACAAAACCTTCGACAAGGCAATCATTCTGTAGAAGAATACACAACTGATTTCTTTCACATGGCGGCTCGAATGACCACAGCAGAAACACAAGAGCAATTAATCTCTCGATTCATTGGGGTATTACGTTCTCAACTTCAGAATGCTTTACAACAATTTAAGCCATCAACGGTGTCTGAAGCTCACCAGCGTGCTCTCGCTATGGAAGTCCAACTCCGTTCAAACTGGACCTCGTCTTCAACACGGACGCGACCTCAACTCAACACCACAACGGAGACCACTCTCGGGCAGTCCTCTAACGCCACAACTTCAAAACCAGATGCAAATCAAAAGGATATTCCTAATGACTCTATTGCATCATCAAGGCTAGCAAGATCGAATGCTTTGCGTTGCTTCACGTGTGGAGAGAGAGGCCATATTCAAACGGCCTGTCCGAAACAGAATCGTAGAGGTTTACTAACTCAAGAAGCAGCTTGCGACGGCGAGCCTCGTTTTGACGAGTACAACTCCGACCAGGACAATGACAACGATGAGATCGAGGGAGATACAGGACCACAACATCAAATCTTGGTCCTTCGACGCAGCTGTCTGGCTCCACGTTCTTCATTGGAATCATGGTTGCGCACCTCGTTGTTTCGATCTACCTGCACGATCAATGACAAGATCTGTAAACTTATCATTGATTCTGGCAGCTGTGCCAATGTCATTGCCGAAGAAGCTATTGAGAAACTGGGCATCAACACAACTTCACACCCGTGTCCATATTAACTCGCTTGGCTTAATAAGAAAACAGAGTTGTATGTGGTTAGCCAGCTCGAATCGGAGAATCTTAACCTCCATGATGAGAACCAAGCCATTAACACGGCGAGTAACAAGAAGCGTCGATTCCGGGCTCAGGTCCGCCCTATGCCGACTCTGGAGACACCCAACTCTGGAATGGATGCGAATCTCCCACCTACGGCGTCGGGAGGAGACTCGTCAACACGTGAGAAGGCTAAGGACGCCTAGACCTACGACGTGGAAGATAGCGAATCTGAGCCGGAACCCAATAAGGAAGCACCTGATGGAGCAACGAAAGCGGAGTCTCCCATGGTCGCTTACCAGGAACAAATGTTCACCAAGAGGCTCGATGCCATGCAGCCCATCCGGAAGAGCAACCCCGACTCTTATGCCGATACTCCTTTCACGGATGAGATCACCTTGATCGAGATGCCCAGGAAGTTCTCCTTCCCCACCATAAAGGCGTATGACGGCTCCACTGATCCGGACGACCACGTCGCCCAATACAGACAAAGGATGCTCGCCGTAGCACTCCTAAAGGGGTCGCGCGAAGCTACCATGTGCAAAGGGTTCGGCTACACCCAGACTGGACCCGCTCTGCACTGGTATATCAACCTACCCTCAAGGTCCATAGCCTCCTTCGCGGTTCTCAGAGATAAATTTGTGGAACAATTCGCCAGCAGCAGGGACCTAGAGAAAACCTCAGATAGCCTCTACGAAATCCTGGAGCACCAGGCGGAACCCCTACGAGGCTACATAGCCCGCTTCAATCAAGAGAAGGTGGCTATTCTCGAATGCAGCATCCCCACTGCTATCTCTGCATCCAAGAGAGGCCTGCTCCCCGACGGAGACCTCTATAAGGAGTTAACCAAACACCAATGTAAAACCATGGAAGACGTCCTATCTCGAGCCTGGGCGCAGGTAAAATAGGAGGAAGATGTCGCCAGCCGTGCTAAGGCGCAACAAAAACCAGATCCCAAGATGATCAGACCAAACCGAACCGAACGAGACGAGAAACCCTCTCAAAGATCAGCTAGGGACTCCGAAAATAGAAACCGAGGCATATACCAGAACCGGCCGATCGAGAAGGCAGAAGGGATGGCAGTGTCCACGTGGCAAGACATCTCTCACCTTTCCGTCTCAAGGCTGGAGCTGATCAATGTTCTGAGGCAGGTGGGCCAACAGGTCAAGTGGCCTCAGAAGATGAAAGCACCCGACTCTTTCCGGAACCCTGGTTTCTGGTGCGACTTCCACCGAGACCATGGTCACAAAACGGAGGACTGCGTCACACTATAGATCGAGGTCATCGAGCTGCTTAAGAAAGGACACCTCAGGGAGTTTCTTTCCGAGAAGGCCAAGAGCCATCTAAGCAAGGAGACAACGGGAAAGCCCACTGAAGTTGCTCCCGTCTCGCCACCTCGACAGGACCGAGTGATTTATGTCATATCGGGCGGTTCGGAGATCAGCGGCATAAGCCATGCAGCCGCAAAGAAAAGCACCTGTAACGCTAAGCACGACCTAGAGGCAGCCAAGCCAAAATGCCTGCTCCTAGGCACAGACTAAACAAGCTTCACGGCCAAGGAGCAGGAGAAAGTTCTCACCCCGCATCACGACGCCCTGGTCATATCGCTCACTGTAGCAAACTGCCTGGTGAAAAGGATATTGGTAGATAATGGAAGCTCCGGCAACATCATCTTCCAGGCCGCATACAAGGACCTGGGGCTAGAGGAAAGCGCTATAACTCGGAGGATAACCCCACTTATAGGGTTCAGCGGGGAAGTCAAACAAACCTCCAGAGAGGTGACCCTCTCGGTATACGCCGAAGGAATCAACATGTCAACCAAGTTCCTCGTTGTTGACTGCGAGTCGTTCTACAATATGATCCTAGGACGGCCCTGGATTCACGGCATGGGAGCCGTCCCCTCGACTCTTCACCAGGTGGTGAAACTCCCCACACCCTGGGGCATAAAGGCGACCAGAGGAGATCAGGAGTATTCCCGCTCCTGCTACCAGACTACTCTGAAAGGAAAGACCAAGGTCTTATAGCAATTACAGAGTAAGCCTCCGGCTCATCACACCGAGGAACCGGAGGTGGAGGAGATGGACGACGTGCCATTAACCAAAGGAGATCAGAACCGACATCTCAAGATCGGTTCCAATCTGACCGAAGGATTGAGGAGAAGAGTGATAGACGTACTCAGGTCTAACTCCGACTACTTCGCTTGGTCCCACGCAGACATGCCTGGGATCGATCCGGAAGTCATCATGCACAAGCTGCAGGTGGATCCCCTACATCAACCCGTTAGACAAAAAAGAAGGAAATTTGCTCCGAAAAGAGACGCAATCATCAACGATGAAGTCAAAAGCCTGCTCGGCGTGGGGTTCATTCGTCAGGTACAATATCCGGAATGGCTAGCCAACGTCGTCGTGGTCAAGAAAAAGAACGGGAAGTGGAGAGCCTGCATTGACTTCACGGACCTCAACAAGTCCTGTCCAAAGGACCCCTTCCCGCTACCTCATATCGACAAGCTGGTGGACGCCACCGCGGGGCATCAGTTGATGAGCTTCATGGATGCGTTCTCAGGCTATAATCAAATACTTATGCATCCAGAAGACCAGGAGAAAAAATCCTTCATGACGTCCAGAGGGATCTACTGCTACAAGGTTATGCCCGTCGGCCTAAAGAACGCGGGATCAACCTACCAACGACTGGTGAACATGATGTTTGCGGACCAGATCGGGTGAACCATGGAGGTCTACATCGACGACATGCGGGTCAAGTCCCTGGAGGCGGATGACCACATATCTCACCTACAGAAGGCCTTCTCCACCCTCCGGAAGTATAACATGAAGCTCAACCTAGCTAAATGCTCATTCGGGGTCAGTTCTGGCAAGTTTCTCGGGTAAATTGTAACCCACCGGAGCATCGAGGCTAACCCGGAGAAAACATGGGCCATTCATTCAATCCCTTCACCGAAGAACGTCAAAGAGGTTCAAAAGCTAACGGAAAGGATGGCGGCCTTGAGCAGGTTCATCTCCAAACTCTCCGACAAATCTCATGCCTTCTTCGAAACCCTCAAGAATCCAAGGGACTTCCAATGGACGGAAGAGTGCGAATCCGCTCTCTAAGAGCTAAAGTCGTTGATATACCATGGATTTGACCCATTTTCATCCATGGTATATAAGAATTTTACTATCTATATATTATATATTCTATCCTATTAGGTATGTTTTCAGGTTCAGGAGTATCTTGGAGTAAAGTGATGATTATGGAGCATTTAGAAGCTTAAAAGAGATTTCATCCGAGCTGACCATTAGAGGTCGATACGAAGAAGAAGCAATCATTCGACGCACATCCAGTGCCATCGATCGATACAGAAGAGAAGCCTCGACGACTGAAGATTATGATCGATCGATGTACATTCTGTACCATCGATCGATGTCGAGACGCGAGATGCGCGACTTGGTTCGAGCCGACTTTAAACCCAAGGTTTCACCAAATTACAAGATTACCCCTGACGAGTTTTTAACCTAATAGTTATATACTTGCCTAAGTGTTAGGAGGCAAGAGAGACTTTTGGCCATCATTGTATTCTTATTTTCAGCAGAGAGTTTTAGGAGAGAAAAGCATAGAGAGATTTGTGATTGGAACTCCATTGATTCATCCATTCTATTCTATACAGTTTTTATCTATATTTTGTGTCATGAATTGCTTAGCTATGTCTGAGTAGTTCACTTGTTAGATTCAAGGTTCAAATAGGTTAGAGGGATTATTGTAGCATCCCCATCCCGCAGTCTGAACTGGATCAGTCCGACCTCAGTCCAAGGTCGGACTGATCAGACGAGACAGACATGTTGGACATGTTGGACATGTCATCTGGATAGTACTGGTTAGATTAAGACGATACTGCCTGTCCGAACATAGCAGTTGAGCTTGTCGGACTAAGCTGGACGGATTCCGAGAAGGCAGCTGGACTTGTCATCCGAGATCAGTAGTCAATGTGTGGACTGACTGGTATACGTTCTGACGGAAACGTATACTGAGCTGAACATGAACTGATTAGCCAAGGAAAATGGCTGGAACGGTTACTAAGCAGTTCCGGAACAGTTACTAGGGTGCTTACCGAGCAGTTGCTGGACGGTTCCTAAGTGATTACTTGATGGTGTAACCGACTGGGACGGTTTATGGACTTGGAACTGTCGAGCAGTTACAGAGTGGTTAATTAACTGTCGGGAAGTTAAGTTAAACCGCCAGAGAGCAGTTACTGATGAGATTAAGCGCGGGAACAATTGAGTAAAACGGTTAGGGGCGGTTAAGGCCGAGAAGTAACCGCCCAAACTCCTTTTAATGAAAATCCCGCGGATCAGAAAGGGGATCTCTTCCTACACGGTTTTGGAAGGAGAGCAGAAGAGAGAAAAACACAGAAAGAGACCGAATGAGATCAGTCCTGATCGGAAAGAGGGAGAGAGTTGGCCGGAGGGCCGATCGGAGTCTTAATTAGAGACCGCAGGTCTGTCTGTTCACTGCGACTCTGTCTGATCAGAACGTTGATCAGATCGTACTGATGATACTGGAGCGAGAGAATAGAGGGAAAGGAACCGAGAGAGAGACAGACGGATCCGAACAGGGAGATTAGGCCAGACGGCCGTTTAAAGCCTCCGTTGGTGGACGCGGGTCCTTCTTGTTCTGATGCAACTGTTTCTAATCCCTCCACGGTCGGATCGCGACTGGGATATTGAGAAACAATGTTCTGGGATCGAAGGGTTGGAGCGTATGTACTGATCAGGCTTGGTCGGCTGTTTCCGCAGACGGCTTGATGGTTTCTGATGGAAGGCGTCTGTACTGATGATGCGGATCAGACGACAAGAGTTTTCTGGGGCGGTTAACGGATGAATAGTGCTGGTACGTGATACTGGCGGTTAGGACTCGGATCGAGTCTCAGTGTTCTGTACCGGCTATGGTATAGGGCCGAGTGTTGATGGATCTGTCATGACTGGACCAAGACTTGTACTAGATGGAGGCATGGTGTTACTGACTGGTTATGGGCCTGTGGAGCCGAGTATGTACTGACTGATCCGTGTGTGATCAGGGTCTGGTTCTGGGGCGCTAAGCATTGCTAGCGTACTGTCTGTTCTGGATGGCTGGTTGGAGACCAAGCCGTCTCTCTTTGTTTACATGGGTCACGTAATGATGGTTGGCTGAGTGACTAAGGAACAAGGGGATTCGGTTAAGTATCTGATCAAGCTGGCTGGATAAGACGGACGAGAAGCAGGAAGACAACAAGGAAGGAGTGTATGGATGGATTATCAGATAACAAAGCACAGAGGCAGTAAGGTACATGTTTATTATGCCGCGATTACTAGTAAATTGCTAAGTTGCCGGATTAGACTTATTATGCCGCGATTACTGAACTGAACCTCTTAGAGGAAATCTGGTTAAAAATCGTAAGTAAAGGGAATATTTCTTAAAGGGCCAGTTTGGGTCGGGGCAAGCGAACTGAAGACGAACCGGCGGTAAGGGAAACCGGGTCGGGCCCTTTCAAGTGGTATCAGAGCGATTACGGTTCTAGGACAAAGTTTGAAGGATGATACAAGATTTGTCTAGATCGAACGGATGCGGAAAATACTAACGGCGAGCATTGGAGAACTGACGAGAGACTTGATCTTGGGAGTGATCAAGTCGGACTTACACTTTGTATGGGCAAATGTAAGTTAGAAGTCTAAATGGAAAGAAACCGGAGATAAGATCATTGATGAATGACTTGATTGGTGGAATGAAGTCTGAGTTAAGATTAGTTGGAGAATGATAGGATTGCTTAAGGTGTTCTGGATTACTCAAGAGAGTTATCCAATAAATTTTTCTAAGTGTTGGAAACAACCGAGAGGTTTATTTAAGTCAATGGATCCGGATTCTGAAGTGAAGAAAAGGGAAAGATTGACGAAGTGTATTCTGAAGCTTAAGGATAATAAGCTGACTAGAGTTAGGATTGAATCAAGTGGCTCGAGGAAGCCAAGGATGCTTCGGAAAAGTCTAAGTAAGACAAGGAACTGTCAAGGACAATGATGTCGGATATGGAGCCAAGGAGCTGATGAGTTTAACTCTGTGTGGACAAGACGTCCATAACTGAATTTGGAAAGAAGACTTCAGCGGAAAGGTTCAAGGTAGGATAGCCGAGTGGATGAGTTGATTGTTGTAACGGAGACGAAGTTGGACAGGTAGTCCGAGGATTGAGATGGAATCTCAATGAACTGGCTAAGGCAATGGAAGGATTGCTCAGAGATAACCTGAAAGAGTCTGGGAATAAGAAAACTGAATTGGACAAGTCGTCCATGGAAGAGCCTAAGGACTAAAGGCTAAGGCACTGATGCTGGAATGTGAAGTACAGAGACTTACATTCGAATGGAACATCTGTTGAGAATGCTTAGACGGATCCTAAGATTTTCAATGTAATGGACAAGCTGGTCCGGGAAAATGGAACTGGAAGTTTCAAAAAAAGATTTTAGAAAAATCTGAGTAAGACTTACACTTAGCAAGTGGTGAGTGTAGGCAAGTCTGGATATAGGAACTGGACAAAGGGGTTGTCAAAGTTGACTAAGCTTGATCGTCTTGGTAGGTTTGTGCTGTCTGAGAGTTCAGATTATCGGAACAAGAGATTGGAAGTCAGGTGTACTTGCCAAAGACTTGTTAGGTGATCAAGAAACTACTTGGAGGTACAAGATGCCATAGATGATGAGTTGTCGTCAGAGTTTCAAAAGTAGTAAATGATCGGGTCATATCATGAGCGTCTAGATCAGACAAGGTACTTAGGGGCTGTGATGCTTGCTAAGGCTTACTGGATTTTGGATGACGGCTCGATGATGTGGGACGATCATGCTAGGACTGCTAGAGAGCATTATCAACCTGTGCCTAGGGCTTAGCTAGAAGCATCGATCGATATTGTCTTCTGACAATCGATCGATATTGCGAAAGGTGTATCGATCGATATCCCTATAGGATCATCGATCGACAGTTTCTTGTGATCAAAAGACTACAGTTGAGATCCAAGATCTAGTTAGTTAACCAGTGAAACATTACCATCGCTGGTCACTGTGATTAAGGAATTGAGGTCTAATATATCATGCATGCAACTGTTAGGCATCTATAGGATTATAATCTCCAACACCTGAATAGAAACCCTGCATCTAATATCTTCCAATAAGTTACACCCCCAATCATCTTGTTAGTCGAGCAATAGACTTGCTCAATTAGGATTGCTATTTACTTTTAAACCATAAAACAACAAACACTTATAATTAATAATTTGACTAGATTTAATAGGTTCCCTAGCTCCTTGTGGATTCGATCCCTAAGTACTGCAACTGAACCTCTTATTTGAGAGAGTAATTCACTCCTTAGCGTAATTTGAGTGGGATCAAATTTGGCGCCGTTGCCGGGGAGCTTTGATCGCCATTAGATTTAGTGTTATTAATTCTTATTCTTTTCTTTACCCCCATTCTGACACAAATTTTTTTCTTGTCTTTTCAGATGCATGCCCAGCAGTACCGGAAGCAACAAGGACAAACACCTGCTATTCTCAGAAGATCCTGCTCACTTGGAACGAATCTCACACCCAACCGTCGACCGACACCCGACCTTCATCGTCGACCGATCTACATCGTTCGACATCTATCGATACTACACCACGTACATCGATCGATCATCAGTCGCGAAACATGGTTGCGATTGTTATTCTCAGATAGGACGAGAATGGAAAACCTCTATGACCAGGATGGTCATCTGCGTAATGCAACAGGTCAGAAACTAGACGCTCAGGGGAATGTAATCCCTGATACTGATGCTACAGGAGCTGCTCAACCTGTAGAAGAGGCTTCTCGACCAAGGGCACTGGCTGACCACAATCGTCCAGATGAGTACTACGCCAACAGACCAGCTATTCGACTTCCAGAGATCCAGAAGCAGAATTTCGAGCTGAAGCCTCAGTACTACACACTTGTGTCGCAGATACCCTACTATGGGTTACCGCACGAGCATCCTATGGACCATCTAGAGAGGTTCGAGGATCTTATCGCTGCTATTCGTATGGATGGAGTCCCCGAGGACTACCTATTATGCAAGCTCTTCAAGTATTCTCTGACTGGAGAAGCGATGCACTGGTTTAAGCAGCTACCCACATGATCTCTAACATCCTGGACCGACATCAAGAATGCTTTCTTGCGAAACTTCTTCGATGAGGCACGCACTGAAGACTTGAGGAGCAAAATTGCTACATTAGCGTAGGAGACTAGAGAGTCTTTCAAAGATGCGTGGATCAAATTCAAGTTCTTACAGCGAGACTGTTCACACCACGGATTCAACGAAGTGCAACTGCTGAGAAATTTCTTTAGAGGTATCGCCTTGAGGTATCAACTGGCTCTTGATACAGCTAGCGAGGGAAACTTCAACACCAGGAATCCGGTGGAAGCTTTGAGACTGATAGAAAATCTAGCAAACAGCAGCAGCTCCAAGAACACTGACTTTGAGAGGAAGAAGTCTGTTGCATCCCTAGGGAAAGAGAATATGGATGAAGTTAGAGCAAAGTTAGATGTGGTTCATGAGCTTCTTAGGAAGCAGGTCTGCTCAGCTGAAGGAGAAGTAACTGTAGACATGGAAGGAGAAGAAGATGTGAACTACATTGGAGAAACTGGATTTCAGAGGTATGGAAACCAGGGTGGAAACAGAAACTTCTATGGCAATGGTCAGAGGAGTAACCAGAGTTCACAGTTCCAGAAACCTTTCAGCAACAACAGCAGAGGCTATGGAAACTCATTTTACCAGAATCCACCACCACAGACTCAGGAAAGCAAGATTGAAGCAATGCTTGACAGAGTTCTGGAAGAACAGCAACAACACCACGTAAATGCCATCATAGATGATGATTTGGCCTACAACAGTCTGAACACGAGAGTTGAGACCTTAGGGACTCAGGTAAGGAAGCTTGAAATGCAAGTGGTTCCGACTGGAGACACTGTAAAAAGGCAAGAAGCCTTGGCTAGAGAGGCAGGAGTTGAGAAAGCAAAACACCACGTAAATGCCATCATAGATGATGATTTCTGGCAAGTGGTGAAGCATAAGAAGCTTGGAGAAGGAGACTTCGAAATTGAAAGCTCCATGAGTTTCGGCGGATCACTTTGGTGTCAATCGATGTCAATGGATGCACATCGCTCGACAGACCATGACGAAGATCGATCGACGGATTACTCTAACCATCGATCGACGTCATCTGCTAAATCGACTGCGGAGTGTAGTGCAGTTCGGATCATGACTCATGAGGAATTCGCAGAAAAACATCCTCACCCTCCCTCCCCTTTCTACGTTAAAATCGATCGACGGCATGAGCCAGCAGTCGACCGACAGAGAGAGACAGATATCGATCGACCTCCCTCACCTCTCATCGATCGACGGGCACCTCTCACCTACCGAGTGCGATTACTATCTATTGATAGTGACCGAATCAACGCACTCAGACCACCACCTAAACCTTTAGCAAACCCATCAGAACCTACAACCAACCCTTCAGACACTACACCAGAGCCTATGAAAGTTGATGAGGCAACTGAAGGAAGAAGGTTAAGGAAAAGAAACGAGAAGATTCCTAAGAACCTTAAGAGGGAAGCTAATGAGAAGGAGATAGATGGTTTCACTAAGAGAGTCCTCAGAATCCCAGTGGAGAAACCTTTTGATGAAGTTTATTACGCACACCGGTTGTGGATGTTCTTCAGAGAGACTAAGGAGACTGAGGACGACATTAGGAGAATGTTTCATCATGTCAGGGAAAGGATGAAACTAAGGATCACATTGAAGAAGAAGAGTGATCCTGGGAAGTTCGCAATACCATGTGTGGTGAAGGTTATCGAATTTCTCCTTGCACTTTGTGACACAGGAGCATCAGTCAGCATACTACCTAAGGTTATGGCAGACCAGCTGGGTCTGAAAATAGAGCCTTCATCAGAATCTTTCACCTTCGTGGACCTTTCCGAAAGAAGCTCAGGAGGCATCATAAGAGACCTTGAGGTACAGATTGGTAATGCCCTTGTCCCAGTAGATTTTCATGTCCAGGACATCAAGCTTAACTGGAACTCTTCACTTCTGCTTGGAAGAGCTTTCCTGGCTACAGTAGGAGCTGTATGTGACACGAACACCAACAGATTGTGTCTGACACTGATAAATCCAGACATCCACTATGACCTAGTTCGAGTTGTGAGACAACAGGTCAACCTCGTGGAGCTTTGAAATGATCTTGGCTACATTGCAGCATGCCATTGTGGAGCAGAGTACGAAACAGAGTACTCAAAATCGATCGACACTCACCCTGCGTCATTGATCGATTCCAATGAGTCGCCGACGACCGATGAACACTATCCCACGTCGCTCGACGAGAAGCATCCGGTAGACCACTTCACATTACCAGATCAGTTTTATCCAGACTTTGCCTTTCAACAACCCAACAAAAAGGGACGTGATGACTATTCCACAGGCAGTTGGGCAGACAGTGGATTCCATGAAAGTTTTGCAGTAGAGACTGTAATTCCTTCATCCAATGAGGATCCTACTGAGGAGTATGATGAGGATTACTGGAAGGAAAGAGCTATAGAGATTGCTATGCAGGATGAAAGATATTCAAGACATTCCTTGAACAACACGTCTCCACCATCGATCGACAGAGTCTGCTCAACATCGGTCGATACCCACCCTCATCCAGCAAAACGATCTTATGCATCGATCGATACCACACCACGTACATCGATCAATATTAAAGTCGGCGCCTTTGAAAAGGAAACAGGGAATATTCCAATGCCAAGTATAATACCAATACCTATATAAGGAGTTTTGCACCCCAGATTACTTCTCACGACACCATAGCAGAAAAGATGAATGCGCCCACAAACAAATCAGAAGGAACATCAAGGAAGAGCTTTCGATCCAAAAACCCTAATTCAGCAGACAAACGTCTACCATCAATCGATACGTCAGTATCAACATCGATCATTTCTCATTCTAAACCTAAACTTTCTTTATTTACTAAGAAGAATATGATTATTGATTACGGTTTTCTAACTCCTGATGAATTTCGTATTTTCAGGGACCTAGATGGCCATGCAAGAGCTATGGATGGGAGAATTCTACAACTATCTAGAGAGGACATAGCAGATATTTTTCAGTTGGCCAATGGACCAGACAACTTCTTTATGCAGCAACGCAGCATTCCAGACAACATCCCAGCTGTTCCAGACGAACATCCAAGGGCCGACACAACAGAAATTGGTTCACACCAATCATGCCAACCAGTAGGCCAAACATCGATCGACAAGGATGCTCTTACATCGTTCGACATGGCACCTTCACCATCGATCGACAGACGTTACGAATGTGGACGTCGCGCTAATGACATCTATGGAGCCAGAAAGTTCAGATGGGAACAGAAAGACGAATATGGTGTCTACAGAGATGAGTCTGGATATGCAAGGAGCATAGCTGGTGAGATGATCCCTGTTACCAAGGACAACATCAGAAAACTTCTGGAGAGAGCATCCCTATTTGAGGAGAGTCACATATGTCTTCCAGAACATGCCACTTCTTTCACACCTACAAAACTGGCACCAGAGATCTACAACAAGGATGAGATTAATGAGATGGTGACTGGTATTTGTGGAGCTCAGGAAAAACTAGGAGATGAACTCAAGACATTGGTAGATGACACTTATCAACCTTTGGACAGATGTTACAATGAGCTTTTCAGAAGTATGGCACAGATGAGGACAGAGATTGAGAGTATGCATCACATTCTTGAGAAAGAAGCTACGACATCACCATCGATCGACGCCAACAAAGCAATATCGATCGACGTCAAGCCACAGACATCCCAGATTCCTGCAGGACCGGAAAGTTTGGCAGAGAAGAAGGATGAATGGGAGATTGCATACATCAACACCAAGATTGACGACGTATACAACCCTTTCATCAACAACGTGGACTAGTTAAGCACGAGAATTGATCTGCTACAGCAAGATTTGGACACCATTCGCAAGAGGGACCAACAACCAGCCACATCGATCGATATCTGCACCATCACATTGATCAACAGCAAGTTCGCAGCCATGGAAGATAGGTTACAAACATACGAGGATATGCACGACCGTTTCACCTAACCTATCATGCGATACTTGGACACCTTGTCTACACAGATGATGAATGTCTAGAGGGACATTGGCACGCATAATGATCAACATGATTTTCAGGAAGAATGTTAAACATTGATCGATAGGTTCCGCATGGCATTGCTCGACGTCAAGAAGTCTACAGGACATCTTCCCTACACAGCAGCAGAAGTTGATCAGATCACATCAAAGCTTTACACAGCTATAGACCCCATGGAGGACCGGTTTGAGAAGCGGTGTGATAACATCTACTTTCCATTCGACGTCAGACTCTGTGGACTGGATAGCCATGCAGAGTGGTTACAGAAGGAAGTCAAAGCCATTCATAGGCAATTTGCATCTCAACACCAGATATCAGCATCGATCGACAGGAAGGCACCAGCATCGACCAATAAACACTTGGGTACATCGATCGATACCACGTCTACACCAGACGCCGAGCAGTTGCTACAAAACAAAATGGAGTCAATGCATGAGGAACTGAACGAGCTATCAGCATACGCCTACGACAAGATAGGATGGCATCAGTTCAGCATTGAAAACACCCAAGAAAGGCTACAGAACATCTCAAATGCAATACATAAGATGGATGAGAGATGGACCAGAAATGATGAGGCCACAAGAAGTTTCATTGCAGCTTGGTCCAGAATGTGCAGAGATGAGGTGGATGCTTGTTTTCCAACAAGTAGCTGTCTTTCCACCAACTAGCCACACACCTCCACAGTCAAGCTAAATGACTATAGCAAAGCGCTGAGTGGCAGGCAACCCACTATTAGGTAATTTTAATTGGTTTTCTTAATTACTAGTATTTACTTTCGTTTTTATTCTTTCAGATTTATTGCAAGACCCAAGTAGGATGATCACCATATCGACCCTGGACGAGACGTCGACATCGATCGACCTACAATCACATACGACGATCGATGCATACCGATGAACATCGATCGATTACCACTCCGGCCAGGTTTATCTTCCTAACTTGTTACATTGAGTACTTATGATTTAGTTTCCCCCATAAATCCGACTGTGTTACACTGGGACAGTGTAATTTAAGTCTGGGGGGAGGTTTACTGATATAATTTATTCTGATTCTTATGAAAAGATTTTTAATAAATTATGCTTAGCTATGTGAAAGGGACTATGATCTTATTATTGATTTATACTTGAATGTCTAACCACTCTTTAGCACCATTCTAGATTTACTGATTGCAGATAGTACTAAAGATGCTAAAGTGGATCAACCTGTCAACTATACACACTTGCCTTGATTGTTTGAAGGAACCAAAGCTGACCTCCAATACTAAACCTGACATCATCGCTTGTCTTGGGGCTTGGTATACATGGGATCAGATTCTTCAGACAAGTCTGGAAGGTAACGCCTTGGGTAGATTCATTTATCACATTTCCTCTCTCTATTTCGACCCTAGAGTAGTTAGTTAGTTTTTTTTATCTAAAAAAAAGAATCCAAAATTTATTACTTAATTAGGACTTAGGATTTAGTTAGGAGGAATCTGAACATGACTTGGTGGGTAAAACCATTAAGGCTTGATTCATAAAGATTCCAATAAAAGAATTCGAACGGGACTTGGAGGCGGCAATCTTCAAGGCTCGCTTCACAAAGAATTCTTGGATATAGGTCAAAAAGAAGTGAACAGGGCTTGGTGGCAACCACCATTAAGTCTTGATTCATGGAAGCATGTCTAATCTTGGTCACCGCTCTTGCAATAAGCAGACTTTGACTCAAGAGAGAAATTAGAGAGAGAGAATTTAGGAACTAACTTTTACCTGCAGTTCCAAATAGTTGTCTGAAAATCCTTGCATCCTGTGATCGATACTCCCAAGGTAAAGCATTCACTTTTATATTTATGCTAAGAAATGAGGTTAGTAGAGGGGAATGTCAGACATGATTTGCTAAGTTGTAGACTAGTTGAATTTGGTTGCTAAGCTAGGATAATGCATAATGTGCTTTTGTGATTAGGACTTTCTAGATGTGGTTTGCGAAATTGTAGAGGTGATGATTTCTGTGTTTTAAATCTATAAGTCCCTGCTGTTTTCAAACCTCTTTCAGAGAGACTGCCTTGAGGACAAGCAAAAGGGTAAGTCTGGGGGAGTTGATATACCATGGATTTGACCCACTTTCATCCATGGTATATAAGTATTTTACTATCTATATATTATATATTCTATCCTATTAGGTATGTTTTCAGGTTCAGGAGTATCTTGGATTAAAGTGAAGATTATGAAGCATTTAGAAGCTTAAAAGAGATTTCATCCGAGCTGACCATTAGAGGTCGATACGAAGAAGAAGCAACCGTTCGACGCACATCCAGTGCCGTCGATCGATACAGAAGAGAAGCCTCGACGATTGAAGATTATGATCGATCGATGTACATCATGTAGCATCGATCGATGTCGAGACGCAAGATGCGCGACTTGGTTTCAGCCGACTTTAAACCCAAGGCTTCACCAAATTACAAGATTACCCTCGACGAGTTTTTAACCTAATAGTTATATACTTGCGTAAGTGTTAGGAGGCAAGAGAGCTTTTTGGCCACCATTGTATTCTTATTTTCAGCAGAGAGTTTTAGGAGAGAAAATCATAGAGAGATTTGTGATTGGAACTCCATTGATTCATCCATTCTATTCTATGCAGTTTTTATCTATATTTTGTGTCATGAATTGCTTAGCTATGTCTGAGTAGTTCACTTGTTTGATTCATGGTTCAAATAGGTTAGAGGGATTAGCCCGAACTATAGATTTGCTAAGTTGTGATATTCATTGATTGATTATTCATTAATGATTGTTTTAGCCTTGTTAACTAGAACATGAACCTAGGAATTAGCATGAGTCAAGCATCCTTGACCATCCTGTCCTGAATCTATTATGTCATGCTAGGACTGCTAGAGAGATGCTAACCGCTGATCTAGGAGACTAGTGAGCATTATCAACCTGCGCCTAGGGCTAGCTAGAAGCATCGATCGATATTGTCTTCTGACAATCAATCGATATTGCGAAAGGTGTATCGATCGATATCCCTATAGGATCATCGATCGACACTTTCTTGTGATCAAAACACGACAGTTGAGATCCAGGATCTAGTTAGTTAACCAGTTAAACGTTGCCATCGCTGATCACTGTTATTAAGGAGTTGAGCTCTAATATATCATGCATTCAACTGTTAGGCATCTATAGGATTATAATGTCCAACACCTGAATAGAAACCCTGCATCTAATATCTTCTAATAAGTTACACCCCCAATCATCTTGTTAGTCGACCAATAGACTTGCTCAATTAGGATTGCTATTTACTTTTAAACCATAAAACAACAAACACTTAGAATTAATAATTTGATTAGATTTAATAGGTTCCCTAGCTCCATGTGGATTCGATCCCTAAGTACTGCAACTGAACCTCTTATTTGAGAGAGTAATTCACTCCTTAGGGTAATTTGAGTGGTATCAGTCGTATCTCACCACTCCTCCTCTCCTATCCAAGCCACTACTCGGTGAGGTCCTGCTGCTATATCTAGCAATCTCCGAACCCGCCGTGAGCGCCGTCCTAGTCCGCGAGGAGGGAAACAAGCAGCTACCAATCTATTACGTAAGTAAGGTTCTCCTGGACGCGGAGACCCGCTATAGCCATCTAGAGAAACTGGCCTTAGCCTTATTGTCGCCGCTCGCAAGCTCCGACCCTACTTCCTGGCTCATCCAATCGTGGTTGTTACCTCCTTCCCTGTAAAGTTGGTCCTCCACAAACCCAAAGTCCTCGGACGGCTAGCCAAATGGGCTGTGGAACTAGGGGAGTACGACGTAATATTTTTACCTGCCACGGCTATAAAGTCACAGGTCCTAGCGGACTTCGTGGCTGAATTCTCCCCTGCCTTACTCCCAGCTTTGGAGCAAGACGTACGCCTCCGAGGCGAAACTAAGAAAGAGGGAGAATGGATCCTGCACGTTGATGGGTCAAGCAACGTTAGAGGAGCTGGAGTAGGAATAATGCTTACCTCGCCGACGGGGAACACAGCCTCAAGGGCCGTGAGATGCAACTTCAAAGTGACCAACAACGAAAGCGAGTACGAGGCCCTAATCGCAGGTCTAACTCTCGCCCACCAAATGGGGGCAGAAAACATCCAGGTCTTTGGCGACTCCCAGCTGATAATCAACCTGGTACAAGGAGAATACCAAGCAAAAGACGACAGCATGATCCAATATCTGACAGTCGCCCAGCGACTGATCAAGAAGTTCAAGAGCTGCAAGCTTACTCAAATCCCCCGGGAACAAAACTCGCAAGCCGATACCCTGGCTAATCTGGGGTCCACCCTCGAAACGAATAGCCAGATGAGTATACCCTTGCTTGTACTTCAATGGCCAGGCACCCTGGAGGAACCCCCGTCAGAGGAGGTCTCCGCTGTCGAAGAAGGCGAAACCTGGATGAACCCCCTAGTCCGGTACCTGGAGGCCGACATTCTCCCGGAAGATCGCAACGAGGCCAGGAAAATTAAGAAGCAAGCCGCGAGGTACTGTATCTCCCAAGAGAAGTTGTACCGGAGATCCTTCTCTGGCCCATACCTAAGGTGTGTCACACCTAGATAAGCCGCTAGAATCCTTGTAGAACTACATGAAAGAGATTGTGGATCCAACTCTAGCGGAAGAACCCTGGTGCTCAGAGCCAGAAGGGCGAGTTCTTACTGGCCCACGATAGCCGCCGACGCCGAGCAGCAAGCCAAACACTACGACCAGTGTCAGAGGCACGCTCCAGTCTCCAAGCTTCCCCCGGAGAACCTCAAGTCCATAAGCTCACCATGGCCCTTAAGAAAGTGGGGCATGGACATAGTAGGTAAATTCCCTATGGCGCCGGGGCAGAAGGTCTTCCTTCTGATAGTCACTGACTACTTCTCCAAATGGGTTGAAGCAGAAGCACTCAGCCGCATAACAGACCTCCAGATCCGTAAATTCTTGTGGACCTACGTAATCACTCGCTTCGAGGTCCCCCACGAGATCGTCAACGACAATGGACCCCAGTTCACGAGCCACAACTTCAAGGAGTTCTGCAAGGACTGGGGCATAAAGATCACTTTCGCCACACCCCGACACCCCCAGTCTAATGGACAAGCCGAGCCTACAAGCAAAACCGTGGTCAACATGCTTAAAAAGTGACTAGAGGGCTCTCACGGGAAGTGGGCGGAAGAGCTACACGGAGTCCTCTGGGCTTGCCGGACCACTCGCAAAACATCAACAGGGGAAACTACCTACTCGCTGGTCTACGGCTCTGAGGCCATTGTACCCACAGTGATGCACGTGAGAACAACGGTCTCCAGGTCAACCTCTCAGGAGGAGAACAATGAGCTGATGGCGCAAAGCCTCGACCTACTCGACAAAAAAGGAGAGGCCGCTCGGCTAAGAAACTTGCCCTACCAGCAAGACGTCGCCAGGACGTACAACAAGAAAGTCAGAACCAGGACCTTCCAGCAAGGGAATTGGGTTATATGACGAGCAAAAAAAAACAACAGGGAAACTCACCCCCGGGTGGGAAGGACCCTATAAGGTCATCGAGGTGCGGAGAGCAGGCACCTACAGGCTGCAAGATAGCAAAGGTAAAATACAACCCAACTGCTGGAACGCCCTGCACCTCAAAGCCTATCATTTTTAATACGGTCCCCGGACCATGATTTCTATACTACTATATATTATTTAAGCATTATGATTTCCTACTCCTATGTATGCTAAACGTCTCCGGACAAAGCTTTTAATAAAATAGTTCCGACTATAAAGGCAGAGGGGAAATCATTATACTTAAAGGGGCATATGAGCTGGATCAGGTCTCTAGAGAAGTGGCACGACCACAGTGGCACACCCACAAAAAATCAAAACGGGTATGAGACATAAAGCAGGAATGGTTATGCGCAAGTCTGAGTATGCTGTCAAAACTACCTAAAACCCCTGTGCAGCCTAAGGCGCATCGGGGTCCCAAGAGTACCAGTGTGAAAAGTACATGTATTAAAACGCTACGGGCTACACAATACATGGAACACATGGTATATATTCATTGCAAAAGTACTATGAAATACAGGGAGCAATCAAAATCCTGCTTCTCCAAACGTGGAAAGCAGCGAAGCCTGGCACTTGGATCATAACACCCACACCATCACCCTCTAAGCCTGTGACTTCCTACAGAAGTAGAATACAACATAGGAACTCGATAGTGGCCAGCTTCCGAGTGGCAGAATGCGAAATCCAAACAGGTACCGGTAGTAGTCTTGCCGAGGAAGGCAGAGTACGGTTCCTGTTGGGGTCAAAATCGGTCACGACAGAATCAATGTCTGAAAGTCCCCGTAAAATCAGCATTAACGTTTTTATGAAAAGAAATCTCCGTAAAGAGTCTTTAGGAAGAACTTTGCGGTAAAATGTTGTACTAATCTCGGTTGATTCGTCGAAACTAAATAGTCCGAGAACACGTTCATGACACGTCAGATAAAGATCCAGACAAGGTCGCCAAGTAGCGACTGGTCCGCGAACGAGCCGGTCGCTACGTAGCTACCAACCAAGCCACTCGGTCGGTCGCTATGTAGCAACCAATCCAGCGCGGACTAGGTCGCTACGTAGTGACCGAACTGTCTCGGACATCGATCAACGGGTACGACCCAAATCCGTGCATTCTCGTCTGTTCCTCAATGCTAGCTCCCATGTACCGCAGCCATATCATTTCTCACATCATTCCGATCAAAGTTACCGTTGAAACTTTACGATAAAAACCGCGAGAACTTGTTTTTGTCGAAAAAAAATCGTAACAAACGTTTCATGTCGAAAGACGGCCCAACGAGGTCTAAAACGCGACTACAACCCCACTTACGATTTTTTAAGAATGAGCTCGTAGATACTATGGCGGTTTATGTTTTTATTATAAAAACAAATATAAAGATAAGTTTCCGCAGAAAAAATGCTAAGTTTCCGCGGATAAACATGAAGATCGGAAAAAATGGAATATATCCATTTTTAACTTAAGATGACTTAAGGGAAGGAAGGAAAAAGCTAAAACCGACCTTGGAGGAGTATATAAGGAGTCCTAGGCGAGAGGCACAAAAAGGAGAACTTTTTCAGAGCAAACTTAGCACTTAGAGCAATTTTAGGCAACTTTTTTTTTTGTTATTCAAGCTGCGACTCAATTAGGTCTTGCAGTCTTAGGGTTTTAGAACTAGGAATCTCGCTGACAGCTCTCGTAGCCCAGGCTCTTACCTTGTTGTAACGCTTAAACGCGGATTCGGAATAAGATCTATTTTGCTCTCTTTTCGATTTCTTATTTTTCTTGTCTTTATTTCGTGTTCTGATTGCTTGGAGTGTGGTTTAGCAGATATCTGAGACCTCTGGAAAATTAGGGTTTTCTAACTTTCCTAATTTAAACGAAAATCGATAGTGCGAATTTCGGTTCCCACAGTTTGGCGCTAGAAGGAAGGGGGGGGGGTACGGATAACTCTAACTCATAGCCGTAAAACGCTTGATCAAAACAATGTCTGGAAATACGAAAGACAAAATCGCAGTTCGCAATAACGCTGGTAAGACAACTCCAGCCGCCACTGCGCCTATGGCCAACACTTACGCAAACGCCACAGTTCTTGAGAAAATCGAAAACCTTGCAGCGACTTTTCGCCACAGGAAGTGCAATGAAACGAGCTTGCGATTTCTCTTTCTAAACATAAAGCGAAACGATAAATCTTATCAAACCCCGTAAGTTTGGCTCATTACCGAAATAAAGAAATCTAAACGTGTAAGGGTTTTACCAAAACACGTTTCCCGTAAACTTTTCGGAAAAGTAAAACTTCCTCTTCCCAAAACCGCAGAAAAACCCAAGGTTAATCACGGAAAAAGGAAGCACAGCAAATCGGGTACATAACTCACCGCTGTACTTCTTCTGACTATCTTGCCGAAAAACCCTAGGTTAGTCGCGGAAAAAAGGAAGCACAACAAATCGGGTACATAACTCACCGCTGTACTTCTTCCGTCTATCTTGCCGAAAAACCCTAGGTTAGTCGCGAAAAAAGGAAGCACAACATATCGGGTACATAACTCGACGCTGTACTTCTTTCGACTATCTTGCGGAAAAACCCTAGGTTAGTCGCGGAAAAAAGGAAGCACATCAAATCGGGTACATAACTTGCCGCTGTACTTCTTCCGAATATCTTTCGAAAAAACCCTAGATTTATCGTAGAAAAAGGAAGTGCAGCAAATCGGTTATGAAACCCCCACGGTCGTACTTCTTCCAAATAACTTTCAGAGAAACGAAGTTAATTTCTATAGAATCACTCGAAACCTAAAACGGCTGACGAAGACTAAATAAAGCAAAACGGGAGATCGTATCCCCACCGCTAAAACGTTTTCTGAAGCCTAATGTTTCGTAAGAATTTTAAGTATCACTTCCATAGTAACAAATTCTGCGAGTTGTCGATGTGTGTCACCTAAATCTTACTTCGGAAAAAACTACTCGAAACTTCCACGGATCAATCCCACAGATATGAGAAAAACTTCTGATTAAGTTTGGTTGCAATAATTAACCTCGTCATGGCTCTCGTACAACCAAAACTTGAAAACTTCTTTACGGAACAAATCTCGTAAAATTATGCTCGACAACATCTTGCGAAATAACCTTTGCAAAAATTAAGCTCGACAACCTTTTATGAAACAACTTTCGTAAAATTAAAATCAATAACATTTTGCGGAATAACTTTCGTAAAATTAAACTCGATATTATTTTTCGAAAAAACTTTCGTAAAACTAAAGTTGGCAACATTTGACAACCTTCGAAAATCTAACAACAATCGTAGAAAAAGAATCTCGGATAAGGAAAGAGATGGAGCGAAATCCGAGAATCGAAATTCGCCCATCCGCCTCTCTCCACGGTCTCACCATCCTTCCTCTCGCGCCTCAATCTGGCGCCAAAATCTCATCACCTGGCAAGTCTTCCTGATCATACTTGGCACCTCTTGATCATCCCTGGCTATTCCTAAACGCTAAAAAAGTTTTTGACGAGATGCTCATTCATTTTCGTAAATCCAATGATACTAATATTGAAACATGGATCACGAAAACCGCAAATTATTGGCAGCAGCCTAAACACGGCCAGGAAAGCAGAGAAGTCCAGGACGAATCAATATTCTTGCTATTCGAAATGGGCAGACATACACGAAATGGGCAAATGAGCAAGCAAAACGGAGAAGAGGCTAACCCAAATCTTCGAGAGAACTAAGGTATTTCCTACTGGAAATCTGGCTTGGAATTTTCGTAGGAAATTCCTAAGAAATAGAAACGCCTTTGAGACTGCCGTAGAACTTTAGGGAACTTAAAACCTAGGTGGATAGTCTAGCGAACTAAGTCTTAGGTGATTTTTCCTGTCCCGGTATATTGTTCCATGACTGTTCAGGCAGAACTTGCAAAACGATCCAAATTCTCTGAAAATCGAGAAACGATCGCCACGCATATTCAGATCACTTCCTAAAGAAAGAAAGAACTAGAGACACGAACGTCGTCTTAAAACCGATTCGTTTCTAGCGATTTTCTTAAAGCCGACATATCCCAAGTCGTCAACATCCAATTCACAGTCCCTGCGTCGTCTTTAAATCGACCAAGACTGTCGATCATTCCAATTCTCGGAAGAAGAAACGTACACAACCCTTCAAAGTATCGGTTCAACCGTTTTCTTTCGTAAAAAAAGGGGAGGGGAGTAGGTACATATACTATACTAGTATACTCCCAAACTTCAAAAAAATTTACCTTGTAATCAAGAAAACACTTTCGTTGAAACAAACTCTCGCAACAATAGGCAGAAAAACATTTAGGCAATACGATGCCTCCATAAACCGTCCCAAAAAAGCAAACGACAATCTAAAATTCGTCTAAACGCTAGCAACATATCCAGACGATCATGAACATATCTCAAAAGACTATACAACATTTCTTGTCGCAATCATACGTATAGAAAACCTGCACCAATATCAAACTGAAACTCGACGATTAGCCAAAGTCTTGAAGCCCTTTCCGGCTTTATAAAGCCATTTTCGTATAAAAATTTCTACGAGAAATCTTCATGCATCAAAGCATTTCTTTCAGTTTCCGTTGAACCAAGTGAGTCACGGAAAAGCATCGAGAACATTTGACGAAAAAAACTCGAGGATAAATGTAGCATCGAACACATAAAAGGGAACACTTTCTTCCGGATCGTTGGCTAGATCTACCTCTGGTTGACCAATTCGTTCCAGAAACGAATATGTCATGACAATCCTCTCGAAAAGCCAATGAAAAACGTTTTGCGACTAGATCGTAGTGAAATAAACTTCATGAGTAACTCCAAGCAACTTTCACCTAAGATCGAAATCACAACGGAAACGTTTCTCGTAAAACCCGCAGAAACAATGCTACCTTGACATGTGTATACATATCACAGATTTACAATCTTCGTAAAACCGGTCCCCATTACTTACACGAAAAATCCTTCGTACAATCAGACCAAGTCTTACGAAGAAACTTTTGAAAGTAAACATAACTGGTTTTACGAAGAAGTATATTTTGTATAGCAAACACAAAGCTGTAAAATCTAACTTTGGATGACCAATCTAAAGAGAGATCTCTCCGCATTATGATTTAATAGATCTCTTATTTTAGCCTTGCGGCTCACTGGCTTCTGCGTTTCGTTCCCCTCGGTCACATCCGAGCAGGCAATTGTCCCGCAACTGACTCCGCACTGGTTCTGTATCAAACCTCTTAGGCTACGTCTTCCTCAGACAAAAAAGAATCAATTTTCATAAGACTATAGGTAACATTATACGAAACATTCATCGTATAACTGAAACCTAAAGCATAGAATCGTTTTCTATGACTATCAGCTATCTTAACACGGATAACTCTGGCAAACTTGGCCTATCAATCTCGACAAGCCGTCTTTGGCCCTCGGTCAATTACGCCTTCCAGTAAAGGTCCAAACCAGAATTTGCCATCCCCTTTAAGGAAGTTCGTAAACTAACATGACCTTAAATGTTAAAGTACCATGGTATAATCCTTGACCTACAACGTCCTTGGCTATCTAAATGAACACATCCTTCACACCAAGCCAAACTATTTGAGAAACCATCGCTCCATCACTTAACGGCTAAACGACAATCTACGATTTGTCTAAAAATGTCGTGTGACTATTAAAAGAATAATTATCGTATAGCCCACAGTCGAAAATCATATGATAAATTCTTCGTAACGAAACTCAGTCCTAACAACTAAACGGTTAACGGAAAACCAAAACTTGTCGACAATCGACCAAGTTCGATACATTCCACAATTCACATTAAGCCCGCTATGTTTTACTCATAATACGTGGCATATAAGTAAAAATTTGTAACAAAGCTTCTAGAGCTATACGAAACATCCTAAAAAATGCACGAAATAGATCTCGGAAGGCCAACACTTCAGAAAGCACTATGAAGGAAAACGCTTCTTCCCATGGACAAATTTACGCGACCCCTCAGTCCTAATTCCTCGATCGCACGTAAGCCGATAACATATCACGGACTTTAAAGTGGGATGGAATCAGCTCGAAAATGATACGGGAAACGTAAGTCGAAGTAGTCATCGCACCCCTAAAGCTGTGATTAGACCTAGGTCTTGCCATAAACCCAGCACACTGGTCTCTAACATCTCTAGGCAGAGTTTCAAACACCCTGATACAAGATCCCAAAATTTGTCTCTTGGCCAATATTCGAGCATCTTCAGAAATCCCGCAAGTTTTCACACTGCGGAAAACTCTCGAAACAGATCACGAATCTAGCAGTTCACACAGAGTTAGATTACGAGATGACAACTCGTAGTCTTCCTTCTACACCCATATAAAATGCCATCGGCAGCAACATGCCTGATAACCTCTACATATAAAGTAGACCGTAAAGGGTCTCGCTGGAAAAACAGGTCATAAGAACCTTAACTCCAAGACGAACTACGAAAGGCTTGATCCCTTCAACAAAGGTACGTAGGATGCCGTCATAAGGTGCAGCCCCAATCTTTTCGCGTTCCACTCTTAGAAGAGCGAGAAGACCATCTACCACTGACCTTTTCAACCATTAATTCCGCCTAACTTACCTAACTTGCCAAACTTGCCAAGCCACTCGCCAGAACCTCACGCTAGAAGCTCATGGTTCTAACGAGCTAGGGGTCAAAATCGGTCACGACGGAATCAATGTCTGAAAGTCCCCGTAAAAATCAGCATGAACGTTTTTACGAAAAGAAATCTCCGTAAAGAGATCTTTACGAAGAACTTTGCGGTAAAATCTTGCACTAATCTCGGTTGATTCGTCCAAACTAAATTGTCCGAGAACACGTTCATGAAACGTCAGATAAAGATCCAGACAAGGTCGCCACGTAGCGACTGGTCCGCGAACGAGCTGGTCGCTACGTAGCGACCAACCAAGCCACTTGGTCGGTCGCTACGTAGCGACCAACGACCGACCAAGCCACTCGGTCGGTCGCTACATAGCGACCGACCCATGAACGAGTCGGTCCGAACCTTTCGTTCGGTTGCTACGTAGCGACCGACCCGCGAACGAGTCAGGCGCTACCTAGCGACCGACCCACGAACGAGTCAGTCGCTACCTAGCGACCGACCCGCGAACGAGTCAGTCGTTACCTAGCGACCGACCCGCGAACGAGTCAGTCGCTACCTAGCGACCGACCCGCGAACGAGTCAGTCGCTACCTAGCGACCGACCTTACCTTTCGTTCGGTCGCTACGTAGCGACCGATCCAGCGCAGACCAAATCGCTACGTAGCGACCGAACTGTCTCGGACATCGATCAACGGGTACGACCCAAATCCGTGCACTTTCGTCTGTTCCTCAATGGTAGCTCCCATGTACCGCAGCCATATCATTTCTCACATCATTCCGATCAAAGTTACCGTTGAAACTTTACGATAAAAACCGCGAGAACTTGTTTTTGTCGAAAAGAAAATCATAACAAACGTTTCATGTCGAAAGACGGCCCAACGAGGTCTAACATGCGACTACAAGTCCACTTACAATTCTTTAAGAATGAGCTCGTAGATACTATGGCGGTTTATGTTTTTATTATAAAAACAAATATAAAGATAAGTTTCCGCAGAAAAAATGTTAAGTTTCCACGGATAAACATGATGATCAGAAAAAATGGAATATCTCCATTTTTCACTTAAGACGGCTTAAGGGCAGGAAGGGAAAAGCTAAAGCCGACCTTGGAGGAGTATATAAGGAGTCCTAGGCGAGAGGCACAAAAAAGAGAACTTTTTCAGAGCAAACTTAGCACTTAAAGCAATTTTAGGCAACTTTCTGTTTTTGTTATTCGAGCTGCGACTCAATTAGGTCTTGCATTCTAAGGGTTTTAGAACTAGGAATCTAGCCGAAAGCTCTCGTAGCCCAGGCTCTTACCTTGTTGTAACGCTCAAACGCGGATTCGGAATAAGACCTATTTTGCTCTATTTTTGATTTCTATCTTTTCTCGTCTTTATTTCGTGTTATGATTGCTTGGCGTATGGTTTAGCAGATATCTGGGACCTCTGGAAAATTAGGGTTTTCCTAAATTTCCTAATTTAAACAGAATCGACAGTGTGAATTTCGGTTCCCACAGTCCCTGCGAAAAGCAAAATATTCCGGTTTCCAAGGAACTCCGGGTCCTTATACAAGCCCCCGATCTAAAGAGGAAACCCAAGGTTCCCCATACGATTCCGGGTCCTATGTATAAAATCTAATTAAGAACCTCCGTGTAGAACCTAAAATCTACACTAAGTATTTGATAGTGATCGGGAGTTTGATCTAGGGAAGACAAATGATATCTTTAGAACACAACGATGTAAACAGTTTCCAGTAGGTAAAAATGAACTTTATTGATGAATAAGATCGAATACAATGAGTTGAACTAGATCGAATGATACAAATGATTTCCGTAAAGAAAGGATCTAAGATTGGGATGAAAACAAGGTCGATGTATGTGTATAGCTCTCTCAAGAGTTTTCAACGTTTCCCTCTTCATATCGGTTCCTCTTCCTTTATAGTGAGTCGACCTCGTGATCTTCGTAACTGCTCCACGATCTTTGTGACTGCTCCGCGATCTCCGGGACCTCGAAGTCTTTGTTTTCGAGCTCGATTGGTTGCTATGGGCTTCAGTTCCTTACGGCCCATATCTTTGATCGTGGCCCATTAATGTACTGACCGAAATTGGGTCCAACACTCTGGGTTCCCCTATAGCTTCCGGGTTCCAATCAAAGATCTCAGGGTCTAAGGAAGAACCTCTGGGTTCCTATGTGGCTTCAGGGTTCCAAAGATAAAAAAGAATCTAGAACCCCTGTGCAGCCTAAGGCGCATCAGGGTCATTACAACTTCAAAAGAACCTTCGGGTTCAAATCAGCGATCTCCGGATCTAAACCTCTGGGTTCCAATCAGCGATCTCCAGATCTAAACCTCCGGGTTCCAACACGGCCTCAGAGGCCTAATACGATTTTAGAAAGAGGATAAAATCCATGTGCAGCCTAGGGCGCATTGGGGTCATTACATCCCTAAGAACCTCCGGGTTCCCATGCGACCTCAGGGTCCAAATACACCAGGGTCCTGATACGATCTCCATATCTAAAGGAACACCTCGTAGTCTTACATGACCTCAGGGTCCAATCTCAAAAACCTCCGGGTTCCAACTAGATCCTCGGATCTATCATAGAATCTCCGGATTCCTACACCACCTCTGGGCTCCAGTCATGATCCCAGGATCTAGACAAGGACCTCCGGGCCCCCAATGCGATCTCAGGATCCAAGGAGACCCTCCGAGGTCCTCTGGGTTATAAGATCAATCTCCAGACTCCAAGAGTCTGTATTCTAACCTAAAAACCCTCGGGTTCAGAGCCCGCCTCTCGGGACATAGCCGTAACCTCAGGGTTCCCAGGCTATCTCCTTCCTTTGCGTAATCTTCAGTTCAAAATAAACAGTCAAAAAGTCTGGATAAGAAGAAGACCACAGCAGGGCCATTGTTCAAAAATAATAATGGCCACGAAGGACAAAGGTTCGAACAAACACCATTATTCAGAAAAAGGAAAAACGGAAGAAAGAGAGACATGAGTTCAAGCCGGAGATCCTCTCGGCTTGACAGATGAATCCACATCCATCTCAGAAATTGGTGGAATCGCAGGTTCATCCTCGAAAGTAGGAGGGAGAACACCCTTGTTCCTGGCCTCCTCTCGAACCACAGCTTTGTATTGGTCTAGCGCCGTGACTAAATCCCATTGAGCACTATGTTTCCTTAACCATTCCCTCATCAACTCCCAGCGAGCAACAACCCTCGCCCCATTCACGGCCATCACCATCTCAAACTTAAAGGTCTATGTTGCCGCCTTGAGGGGGTCGATCTCTTCTCCCAGTTCTTGATTCTTCTGGCTCGTAGTCAACGCATCAGCTGAAGATGTCTTGGCCACCTTCTCCAGATCTTTCACCTTGTCTTTAAGATCACGGACCTCTAGCTCCGGAGCCACACGCTGATCCCTCTCTCCCGACACCTGGCGCTTCAGGTCCTCAATCTCCTCTCTGAGGGTCGGAAGGTCTTCACTGGATAGTCGCTCCCCAATATGGTACAGCTGAGATACAGTCTGCAAAACACGGATTTCAGTCAAGCTACCCGACTAAAAGGGAAAGTGGGCATGCAGTAGGACTTACCCAAAGAAGCCCTCCTTGAAGAACTTGGACCACCTGGGAGGGATCCCCTATAGGCAAGACGGTACCGTCCTGAGGGAACACATTCAAGTTTCGATTAGAGAAAGCCACAGCCAAACTCCCTGCAGAGCGGGCCATGTCAACCGACTGCTGCGCCGATCGAGTCGTCATGCCGCCACTTTTGGGTCTCTTTCCTGGAAGAGATGGAGAAGGCTCCAGCTTAACCACTGTCGAACGATGGCTGCCGGTAATCATCACCTCGTCTCCGGAAGCGCTCCTACTACTCGACCCCTTCTTCGCAGACATCACCTTCGCCGCTTCCTGATAGGCTGCAAAAGGATCATTGGTAACGCCTCCTGACATATCTCCTAGACAGAAACAATCGTCAGACATTAAAAAAGAAAAGAGGATAGGGCAAGGGGACGTTTACTCCAAAGGCTACTACGTCGCAGCACCGTCTTACTAACCAAGAAGTTCACCTAGCTACGATACACATGAAGCTGTCGTGCTCCAAGAACAGCTCTCTCTCTCTCCTTCCGCAGGAGCAGGATGAGTTCCGGCTGCATGAAAACACAGGGCCAAAAAGATGATCAACCTGCAAAAGGATTAAACGATTCCTACCTATAAAATTCCATCGATAGTAAGATCCAGGGAACATCATAAAAGCATATCTCTCCTGCCACTTTTTATTAAAAACCGGCCCTTTCCGGTCACTTTTTGGGAGCTCCTCCACGATCAGCAAGCCGCTGTGAGGACGAAGATGGAATCGCCCCTCCCCTCCGTTAAGAGGAGCCAGATGATATGCGAACATGACCTCATTGATGCCAAGGGATAGATACTCCAAATCACCCAAGTTTTGGATAGCTATGAGGATTCTCCAAGCTGGAGGGTTCAGCTGTGAAGGCGAGATCTCGAAAAGATTGCATAAACCAAGAATCAGAGCGGGAATCGTTCCCCTAAGGCCGGAGTCAAAGAAAGCTTCATAGACGGCGATCTCCCCAGGGATATAGCTGGAAGCACGTTCTTCTGGAGTGGGAACCCGGAGGATAACAGAAGAAGGGAGCCAATAACTATTCCACCATTCCACCAGCTCGTCCTCACCAACCGACGAGGCAAGACCAACCAATGGAGGAGCCGCATAAATACAAGATAGGGGTGGGGGAGACATCAGATCACTCTCAGATCCTTCGCCCGGCTCCGAAGAGCTGTCCGATCGAGAAAACGGAGAGTCCATCCTTCTCTTCAAACTGGCCCTATCAGTCGCCGTAGGAACATAAGAGGCGGAACGCTTAGAGGTGGTAAGGAAACTAACACGTGAAAACCTGACCAGCTAAAAGGCTCGACCTACCTAATAGGAATCTAAGGAACTAGAAGAAAGTTGTAGGAAAACGTTACCTGAGTTCGGAATATCGATGACGTAAGGGAGAAAAAATAAAAAAGAAGGAGAAAAGGAAAGCCTATAAAGAACAAGCCGTTGGGAAGATTCCTGGAGAAGCTGCAAACCTATTAACTTCTGAATTTCGAGGGAGATTTGAAATTCAAAATCTTTCCCTTATCGACAAAATTGTGATCTCAGCGGATCTCCTTCATTTAAGGGAATAGAATCTCCGGAATCAAGCGAGAATCGGCACGAGTTGTCCAACACGCGAGAAAAGGGAAGCCTCAGGAAGCCCATAACTCCATCCGAAGTCTCTTCCGCTTTATTCACGCCAGCATCAAGGCCTGCTTCTACACATCAATACATATGCCCCTCCTTAGGAAACATCAGAGCTCCAGGCTCCGCCACCTCCAAGACGCCATCAGAAGCCCAGAGCTTCTCCATTTCCGACAAGAAACCAGCGGTTCAATAGCGCCAGACCCCGGTCTGGAGTGAGGGAACTGGTCCTGTAAGACCCGATCCCGGCCTACTTGGCCGCGGTCGATGCCTCACGTCGCTCAGTCCATACCCGGACCGAACCTCTAAAAATTTTTGCCCTTTATTTAAAACATCGCCCATAGGCGAGGGCTAACTCAGATCTTAGCTCAAGACTACCATAGTCTTTCCTAGCTTAGATCAATACAACACATACGCAGCGGAATAGTATCTACTTAACCATTGGACTAAATCCAATCTAACACTTGTCTGGTCAGATCTCCTCAGCGACAGGTCAGTAAACGCAACTGCCAGCTAGCTCCAAGGTCGATCCTGAACCTAGACCAAGTCATACAATCAGAGGTTCCGTTCCCCTAAGCCATTCTATCTAGATCTATGCAACATTGACAGATCATACCCTTGCCACATTCCCAAAGCTTGTTAGCTCATTGTCCCAGCTGACTTAGCTGTCTTAGCTAGCTCACCCAGCTAGTTGAGCTGAACCACTTCACTTGAGGTTTGCTGCTCCGTTCCATCTGATCGAGCTGCGAGGTAGCTTTGCCCAGCTCCCCGTCCACTCGTCCAACTCCCTTATACCTGCATAAACTCTTCCCTTGGGTACTTAGTCATTCAGCCAACCATCCCCACAGACATAAGTAACCCTTGAGAAGTCTTCAAACAGCTAAGGACATGCATCTGGCCCTTACCGGCTCATGCACTGTCCCACATCCTTTTTGCCTTATCAACTTATGATACCAAGTCCAGCTCATGGACTAACAATGCCCATCAGATCTTGAGTCAATCAACCAACCACCCCACATGACTCAGAACTGATGAGTCTTCATACTTCCTAATCAGTCATGGAACCATGTCCCACTGAACCTTATTAGTGTCGCTCTTACCACCGGTGCATCCTTCGATCAATCAGATCAGACACCTTGATCCATCATCCAAGGATCAGGTCGTCCATCCTTGCCCATGATCAGATCACACACGGCCTGCCTTACCAACACCAAGGTTGATAACCAGCAATTCCTTATGATCAATATCATAAGTGACAATATGTTCCAGCACACAAACATATGATCAGATATCCTAACACAAGGATCTGACCCCAATATGCCCTCAGGTGCAATTTCGACCCCAAGCAAACTAGCTCCAAGAATCAATTAAAATTCATGACAATTCATGATAAATCATAACTAAGAGAATGGTCCAATCGGATTTCCCAGAACCGGCCTCCAGCCCATAGATCTCGGTTAAGATCAGCCAAACCGGCCCAAGGGACCATCTCTAAATCAATCCCTAAAAACTCATTAGGATTCATGATAATTCATGATAAATCTTCACTAAGAGAATGGTCAAGTCAGAATTCCAAGAACCGATCTCGATCCTATGGATCTTGACCTAGAACAGCCCCACCGGCCACCTTGACCATCTCGAAATCAATCAGATAAAAATCCCCAAATACCATGATAATTCATGATAATTCACCACTAAGAGGATTCCAAAGTCAGATCGCCATAAATTCATCAGGAAGTAAGAGATCCGGACTTAGCTGCCAAACCAAGGCCATGGATGGTTCTTCTGAACCGGCCAAGCCATGGTTCAGTGTCATCAAGTCTGATCCAACAGACTACACCATAATCATTCATAATATATATATATATTCCTCAAGGACGTACCATACTTGGCCATGATCAATTCCACAGTCAACGGAATTGTAATTCAAAAGGTAATCATAAAACCGGTTACCTTATACATGATCTGATTAGATCATGTGCCATTCCTTATTATGTTCGGCCATGCTCCTCCAGTGCACGCCTCTATCAATCCTTATCATATACTTCCAGTATTGATAAGTTCCATTCATGGGTCGCACCCATCCTCCCTTCCATGAAACTCCCATGAAACCACTTTCTACACTGCATCTACCTTCAAGGCTGTCTTGTCCTGTAAGAGTGGAGTCTGGCCTTCTCCCTTCTCTGCTGGTTATCTGCGTGTGTTCCCAAGACACAGAGGAAGCCCAGGATGTGATCATCCATGATCAAACATCATCACAGGGTCGTCCATCACTTCCCCCTTCAGTGCCCATGAAACTGCCTTTCTACACACATCTGCCCTTAAGGTTGTCTTGGCCGTTGGGAATGAGTTCCGGTCATCTACCTTCTTTCCTCACCATTTTTGTGTGTTCTCAGGCCCTGGAGGATGCTTTGGGTGATAACATCACGGATCAAAAGCCACCAGAAAGTCGTTCATAACTTTCCCCCTTGATCTCTCCCAAAACTGCCTCTTTATGGCCTTCACACCACCATGGGTCTTGGATTGGGAATCCGACCAACTCTCTGTCTTTTCTCTGTGTTTCTTTGTGTTTCAGGGTGTAGCAGGAAGACCTGGTATGCCTCTCTACGGCCTGGTCTTCCCACGATCAGAACACGCCAGCAAGATCACACCTCTCCACACGGTCCTCCTCTCTTAACCGCCGGTCTCTCTCTCTTTATCTTTATGGTAAGATTTTGGCAGAGCTTTGCCTAAGGAATTTCGTGCCATTATCTGTGCCAGGGACTCTTTATTTATAGAGAAACTGAGCCCCAACTGCCCCGGAGAAACCGGCACAAGCAGTTAGAGAGAAAGGGCACAAAACTGCCCCGTTTGCACCTTTTTGGAAATAACTGCCCAACTGCTCTTCTCTCCTTTGGGCTGTCTGAAAACTAGGCCCAGAACATCATCCTGAGTCCCTTGTCTGAGTCCAGGACCCACGGACCCTTGGTGGTTCATGTCAAGATCCCACCAGCCCATAACCGCCCATATGGCCCGGCCACTGTCCAGACCCGGCCCAACTGCCCATGACTAGAACACTCAGTCCAGCTGAGTTGAGCTGATCCCCAACTGCCCCAGCTGAGTGAGCTAGTCCATCTAGCTCTGGGATCTGACACACTCTTCAGTGAGCTACACTGAGGTGCACTACACTTCACCTAGCTGGTTGAGCTTACTTACTGCATCGCCCAGCTGTTATACACTGCGTCTAGCTTGCTTCCTTTATATTCTTCAATCCTTCTAAGTCCCTTGGTCTATTTCCAGACCTAGACTTAGTTTTCCCATGATCCATTTTGATCATTCACTTCATCGAGCTTCACCTGGATCTTGTCCAGCTACCAGCTCGCTTGACCAACTCCTTTGAGCTTGTCTCCTTCTTGGATTAGCTATGCCTTAGCTTCCTGATGCCCTTGACCTTACCTTCAGGCCATGATATACTTGTCTTTAGGTCATATGACCTGACTGGTGCGTTTCCTCGCACTACAGTCCGTCCGGACGATCCTATCCCGGATCGGGGACATGACAATTCTCCCCCACTTACGAAGGATTCGTCCTAGAATCCAGTGGTGTTAACCTCTTGTCTCATGACAAAGGTTCCATCCGAACTCCTTTGTACCCGGAACATGGAGCATGCTCGATTGGTTCTTTCTAACCAATTCGTTGCATCTCCCACCTTGTTCCTTCTCACTGACCACGTCTTGGTCAACATATACTCAACAAGTCTCCCCCACTTGATAGATATTTAACCCAAAATCTTATCAAGTGGTCCATCAAGCACCCATACAAAGACATGACTTGTGTCACTGACCCAACTCTCCAGGTTGCGGTCCTTGTAGACACCAAGTCTCTTACTCTCTAATCCTAGTCCATGACTAGATCATCTTCAGTCCCTAAGAACTTACTGCATACCCGAGTCTTAGTAGATTTACCCAATCTCCAAGCCACTCAATGTATCAGTCAAGTCTTAATGAACTCGTTCCAATCTTTAGGCCGCTTGTTGTACCACAAGTCCTAACAGATTGTTTTGTTTCCTTATGTCCTTACAGACACCAAGGGTTCATGATCCCAGCCTAATCGTACTGGATCATCCCTTAACCGACCGCAGCCTTTTCCAGCTTGGCCATATTGCGATCTTAGTCCCTACTAGACTAAACCGCCTTAACTTTGCTTCTGTCCATCACTGGACTTTGTCATATTTCGATCCTGGTCCATTTAGGACGTGATCATATTCCGGTCCTGGTCCACTCAAGGACTCGACCGTGCATTCCGACCATAGGTCCATCTCCGAGTAGGTCGTGTCCTGATCCTCGTCCCTTCCCGGACTTGATCATATTACGGTTCTGGTCCACTCAGGGACTCAACCGTCTCAATCAATACACAGCCTGAAGCTACCATCTTTCTGTTTCACAAAAAGAACTGGTGCTCCCCAAGGCAATACACTAGGGCGTATGAACCCCTTCTCAAGCAACTCCTCAAGTTGCTTCTTCAGCTCTGCCATCTGAGCTGGTGCCATTCTATATGGACTTTTAGATAATGGGGCCGTTCCAGGTTCCAATTCAATGATGAATGGGCCAGCCCTATCAGGGGGAATGCCCTGTAGTGCCCCAAACACATCCTGAAATTCCCGAACCAACGGTATACCCTCTGGGTCACAGGCCCCTACAACCTCGTTAGTGTAAATGGTAGCCAAAAAGGCCTCACAACCATTTCCAAGCACCCGTTCTACTTGGACTGCTGAAACCACTAAACTACAAGAGGTTGGCTTGATTCCTTGGTACTTAATCGGGGTCCAAACTCGTTCTCAAGTTGCACCCTTCCCCGGTGACAATCTAGAGTTGCCCGATACTTTCCCAACCAGTCCATGCCCAAGATCACTTCACGATGCTTGAGGGGGACAACAATCAGATCTATAGGCATCGGCCTATCCAAGATCACCACAGGGATGTCCTTAACCAGACCGAGTGAGTTCATAACTTGCCCTCCGGCCGCACTCACTCGTTCAGGACCATCCCATGTTCCATACTGGAACAAACCTTTTCCAATCATACTTGGACTCACACAACTATGTGTAGCTCCAGTATCAAATAATGTGTTTCCACACCACCGATCATTAAGTACTTAGATGAGTAGGATCTCGGTTTGATCACACATATGGAAAATGTCCCATACCATTCTCCAAAGCACCACACATCTGTGAACGTCCCATACCATTCACAAAAGTGTTTATAGTATACCTCAATATTCATCATACTAAGATACTTAACATCGTGTTTCCAACTTGTAAGACCTGATCTCGGCCGACTAGGCCGCGGTCGATGCCTCACGTCGCTCAGTCCATACCCGGACCGAACCTCTAAAATATCTCCCATTGGCGAGGGCTAACTCAGATCCTAGCTCAAGACTACCTTAGTCATTCCGTAGCTAGATCCTTTCAACTTATGCACAGCGGAATAGTATCTACTTAACCATTGGTCTATAACCAATATAATACTTGTCTGGTCGAATCACCTCGGCTACTGGTCAGTAAACACAACTACCAGCTAGCTCCAAGGTCAATCCCGAACCCAAATCAAGGCATACAAATCTGAGGTTCCATTCCCCTAACCATTCTATCTAGATCTATGCAACATTGCTAGATCATACCTTTGCCACATCCACGGAGCTTGTTAGCTCATCGGCCCAGCTACTCTAGCTGAATGAACTCATAAACCAGCTGATCGAGCTGTCACACTCGAACTGAGCTAGGACCGAGCTATGGCCAGCTGCCATATACTGCGTCCAGCTCCTTTACACCTGCATAAACTCTTCCCTTGGGTACTTAGTCGTTCAGCCAACCATCCCCACAGACATAAGTAACCCTTGAGAAGTCTTCAAACAGCTAAGGACATGCATCTGGCCCTTACCGGCTCATGCACTGTCCCACATCTTTTTTGCCTTATCAACTTATGATACCAAGTCCAGCTCATGGACTAACAATGCCCATCAGATCCTGAGTCAATCAACCAACCACCCCACATGACTCAGAACTGATGAGTCTTCATACTTCCTAATCAGTCATGGAACCATGTCCCACTGAACCTGATTAGTGTCGCTCTTACCACCGGTGCATCCTTCGATCAATCAGATCAGACACCTTGATCCATCATCCAAGGATCAGGTCGTCCATCCTTGCCCATGATCAGATCACACACGGCCTGCCTTACCAACACCAAGGTTGATAACCAGCAATTCCTTATGATCAATATCATAAGTGACAATATGTTCCAGCACACAAACATATGATCAGATATCCTAACACAAGGATCTGACCCCAATATGCCCTCAGGTGCAATTTCGACCCCAAGCAAACTTGCTCCAAGAATCAATTAAAATTCATGACAATTCATGATAAATCATAACTAAGAGAATGGTCCAATCGGATTTCCCAGAACCGGCCTCCAGCCCAAAGATCTCGGCCAAGATCAGCCAAACCGGCCCAAGGGACCATCTCTAAATCAATCCCTAAAAACTCATTGGGATTCATGATAATTCATGATAAATCTTAACTAAGAGTATGGTCAAGTCAGAATTCCAAGAACCGATCTCGATCCTATGGATCTTGACCTAGAACAGCCCCACCGGCCACCTTAACCATCTCGAAATCAATCAGATAAAAATCCCCAAATACCATGATAATTCATGATCATTCACCACTAAGAAGATTCCAAAGTCAGATCGCCATAAATCCATCAGGAAGTAGGAGATCCGGACTTAGCTGCCAAACCAAGGCCATGGAGGGTTCTTCTGAACCGGCCAAACCATGGTTCAGTGTCATCAAGTCTGATCCAACAGACTACACCATAATCATTCATAATATATATATTCCTCAAGGACGTGCCATACTTGGCCATGATCAATTCCACAGTCAACAGAATTGTAATTCAAAAGGTAATCATAAAACCGGTTACCTTATACATGATCTGATTAGATCATGTGCCATTCCTTATTATGTTCGGCCATGCTCCTCCAGTGCACGCCTCTATCATTCCTTATCATATACTTCCAGTATTGATAAGTTCCATTCATGGGTCGCACCCATCCTCCCTTCCATGGAACTCCCATGAAACCACTTTCTACACTGCATCTACCTTCAAGGCTGTCTTGGCCTGTAAGAGTGGAGTCTGGCCTTCTCCCTTCTCTCCTGGTTATCTGCGTGTGTTCCCAAGACACAGAGGAAGCCCAGGATGTGATCATCCATGATCAAACATCATCACAGGGTCGTCCATCACTTCCCCCTTCAGTGCCCATGAAACTGCCTTTCTACACACATCTGCCCTTAAGGCTGTCTTGGCCGTTGGGAATGAGTTCCGGTCATCTACCTTCTTTCCTCACCATTTTTTTGTGTTCTCAGGCCCTGGAGGATGCTTTGGGTGATAACATCACGGATCAAAAGCCACCAGAAAGTCGTTCATAACTTTCCCCCTTGATCTCTCCCAAAACTGCCTCTTTATGGCCTTCACACCACCATGGGTCTTGGATTGGGAATCCGACCAAGTCTCTGTCTTTTCTCTGTGTTTCTTTGTGTTTCAGGGTGTAGCAAGAAGCCCTGGTGTGCCTCTCTACGGCCTGGTCTTCCCACGATCAGAACACGCCAGCAAGATCACACCACTCCACACGGTCCTCCTCTCTTAACCGCCGGTCTCTCTCTCTTTATCTTTCTGGTAAGATTTTGGCAGAGCTTTGCCTAAAGAATTTCGTGCCATTATCTGTGCCAGGGACTCTTTATTTATATAGAAACTTAGCCCCAACTGCCCTGGAGAAACCGGCACAATCAGTTAGAGAGAAAGGGCACAAAACTGCCCCCTTTTGCACCTTTTCGGAAATAACTGCCCAACTGCTCTTCTCTCCTTTGGGCTGTCCGAAAACTAGGCCCAGAACATCATCCTGAGTCCTTTGTCTGAGGCCAAGACCCACGGACCCTTGGTGGTTCATGTCAAGATCCCACCAGCCCATAACCGCCCATATGGCCCGGCCACTGTCCAGACCCGGCCCAACTGCCCATGACTTGAACACTCAGTCCAGCTGAGTTGAGCTGATCCCCAGCTGCCCCAGCTGAGTGAGCTAGTCCATCTAGCTCAGGGACCTGACACACTCTTCAGTGAGCTACACTGAGCTGCACTACACTTCACCTAGCTGGTTGAGCTTGCTTACTGCATCGCCCAGCTGTTATACACTGCGTCTAGCTTGCTTCCTTTTTATTCTTCAATCCTTCTAAGTCCCTTGGTCTATTTCCAGACCTAGACTTAGTTTTCCCATGATCCATTTTGATCATTCACTTCATCGAGCTTCACCTGGATCTTGTCCAGCTACCAGCTCGCTTGACCAGCTCCTTTGAGCTTGTCTCTTTCTTGGATTAGCTATGCCTTAGCTTCCTGATGCCCTTGACCTTACCTTCAGGCCATGATATACTTGTCTTTAGGTCATATTACCTGACTGGTGCGTTTCCTCGCACCTCAGTCCGTCCGGACGATCCTATCCCGGATCGGGGACATGACAGGTCCTCCCCCGGGTTCAGAGTGTGGTTCCGGCCGGAGTGGAACCTGGGATCACATGATTACTAGAGCGATGTCCTTCCTAGGGGAAACCTGCTGAGAATGAGCAACTCCGGTTGACTTGAGTGCACAGGTTATTCCCCGATTTCGATGATGAAATCAAGCAATAAGGGGCAAACTATTGGGGAAAAATACTCAGGTATTGCATTCCTCCAGACCCCAGGTAGGACACCGGCCTCTGGATCTCCGCTAGGAGGTACCCCGGTTCCCCGCAATGAAGTACTCCGGGTCTGGTCCCCGGGACCGCCCCCTTCCCCCAGGAAAAGGAAAGCTTCTGATAAGGACAACCTTCCATATTTCTGAATATGGAAGAGTTTATCCTACTCCAACCGACTAAGGCCCGCCTTAAGAAGACTATATGAAAGGAACCTAAACCCTAAAGCAAGAGATCGACACTTCGAGAGTTAGAGATTAGAGCTAGGCGCTTAGAACTAGGGTTCTTACTCAAAATTGTTGTAGTTCCAGCTCTTTGATCTAATAAAACGTGTCTTTCTACTTTCTTACTTGAAAATCAATACAACTACCCACGAATTCTAAGCCTTGTCCATCGTTCTGTGGTACTCACAAAGATCCTACACAAAAATTCCCTAACACCTCGCTTCCAACGATGTGTGATCATTACTTTGAATTATAATAGTGGAGTCTTCGGTAATGTACCTACCCCTCTACATATAAGAAAATCATCTCAATCTTTTCTTTTTCTTTCTTTCTAGATGCCGAAGAGAGGAGAGAACGAAACCAAAAATTTACTGACTTATACCTTTCAGACCTGAAAGAGGAATCAGATCCAATGTATACCAAGGCCCAAAACAAGCAAGTTGAGTTGATTAAGGTTGGAAGTCAGCTTTGGTTCTTTCGGACTTTCTCAGCTAGAATGGTTGTTATTGGTAGGTGATCCACTTTGGTCTTTCCATTCAGTACACCTTGAAGTCAATAACCTCAAATGATAGTGCTAGAGAGTGGTTAGATAGTAAGTAAAATTGAAAAAGTTCATCATCCTCTTCTTGACTCAATAAAACTCAATAAACACACATAATAATAAAATTAAAAATAAAACACAACATCAGTAGAACGTCCTCCAAACTTAAACAACACTGTCCCCGGTGTTATACAGTCTAGGATTGGTGGAAAATAAATTATAAGTACTAAATTTAACAAGGAAAAACGGTATACCTGCTCGTTGAGGGTGAGCTTCGTTAAGTGGCGATCGATCGGTACTCGTGATGATCTGTCGATCAGTACGGTGGCCATCCGTCGATCGATGCTTGTTGCAGGTTATCTTCCTCGGATCGTTTCTTTTTTTTTGTGAACAGTGACTATGCTACAGTGTGACAGTGTCGTGCGATAATGTTCATCCTCTTTCTTTTTCTTTTTTTTTTTGAAAAAAAAACCTGAAATAAGTAAAACACAAAAAATAATTAATAAACGAAATTAAAACTAAATTTAAAACTTACCTAACAGTGGGTTGACTCCCACTCAGCGCTTATTTTAAGTCATTAGCTTGACTTCAGGAGATGTGATTCAGTCCGGATGAGAATGAGAACTCTCTCCAAAACAAGTCTCAATGTCTAATTTTTGAGGCTTCATCACCCTTTTTGTGAAAGCCCCCATAGACTCTTCTCCTTTGTCTATCATCTCAGCATAAGGAGTGCTTGAAGTATTTCAAATGACTGTGAGAAGCATCTGCTGCGCACTCTGTACATCCTGACATCATCTGAGAAGTGAGAAATCAATGATAACTGAGGATCTCCCTTGATCTTTTTCCTCTTCCTCCAATTCGTCCTCTTTTTTTCCCCATACTTGTCTGTTTTTGTCTCCGTGTGCTGATATACCCGAGGGGTGTCGATTGAAAATGAAGTGGTAGTGTCGATCGATGCTTGTACCGAAGAGGCCATTCTGACATCATCTTCTAGACCTGATTTTTAATGAAAAGCAGCTCCATGCACTGAATCATCTACTATCCCAATGCAGTATCCTGGATGTTCAATTTAGTCGGGTGGAATAGGTAGTTCTACTTCAGAAATAGCGCATGGAACCACCATCTTCATAGGGTTATGTATCCTCTTCACTCTTTTGTGAATCCCAGCAGCTTCTTCTGCGTATATAGGTGGTATTAGATGTTTGGGGACTGCAAGGTGCGAGGTCTCAGACTTGTGCATTCTCTCCTCATCTGGTTCCAGTTCAATTACGTAACCTGGCAGCTCGTCCATCCATGGGTGTCGATCATTGATATCAGGTGAGTGTCCATCGATTCTGTTTGGTGGATGCTGATTGATGATGTAGGGTGGATGTTGATCGAAGATGTAGGCTGGGTGTCAATCGATCTAGCATTTGGTGAAGTTTCCAGATCTTTTTCCGAAGTGAGCTGATCGTCATCATGCTTCTGCTCCGAGTTCTGATCCATATCTTCAAGCCAATCCTCCAGCTCCGAGAAGTCTTCCCTAGTAATTTCTCTACTCGAATCCAAATCTCCAACTTGTTCTAAGGCACGATAACAACTTGGTACACCAGTGCTCTTCTGTGTCGAGTCTGCAGTGTCCTGAGGACAACTCGATCGTTGAGGGAATTTGAGAGGTGTCGATTGGAAACAGGTGATTTGTGCCAATCGATGCTGAGGCGGGGTCATTAGTTCCAACTTCATCCACTCTGCTAGGCTCTCCAGATCCAAGATGTTCATCATCTTCTACCATAATATTCCAACATATAAATCATCTCAGTCTCTAGATTTGATGCATCATCACAGGGAAAGTTGTTAAGGAAAGTGTTTGCAATGTCATTCCTAGCAGTGAGAGATCATGGAGGTAGCTTCTTGAACCAATGAATTGCATCTCCAGCAAGAGTGTATGGGAAATTTTTGCAGAAGTAGTGGTCTTCTGATATACTATGGATTTGACCCATTTTCATCCATAGTTTATAGGTGTTTTTACTAATAATTATATTATTATAGAGTCTATTTATTATATTTATAAGATCAGGAATGTTTTGGAGATAAGTGATGATTTTGGAGCATTTTGGAGATATTTGGAGCAAGCACCCGAGATGACCATCGAGATCGACTATCGGTCGATATAGGAGAGCTAGAATCGATCGATACACAAGACATGGCATCGAGCCTCTTGGAAAACATCTGCTCCACGTAAGCAACCAGGGAAGAATCCGTTTTTGCTGCTCGCTCGGGCGCTTCCTTATCGGGTTCCGGCTCATATTCGCTCTCTTCTACGTCGTAGGTCTGAGCATCCTTAGGCTTTTCACCCGTTGCTGCGTCTCCTTGCAACGCCGTAGGTGGGAGATTCACACCCGTTCCAGAGTTGGGTGGAGTGTTCGTTGAGCTTCTCCTTCTGGACTTCGTAGGAGAGCTTGGGATTCTCCGTACCTTCTACTCGAGCTCTGTTTAGCTCGGTCACTTGGCTTAGGATGCCGTCGAGTTGCCTTTGGAGCTCGTCTTCTATTGGAGTAGCTTCGGGTAGCTCGTCCTGCTCATCCACCGCCATTATCACGTAGTTTAGAATACTCCCCTCCTTCTAGCGCCAAACTGTTAGGGGATTTTTGTGTAGGATCTTTTTGAGTACTACGGAACGATGGAGAAGCCTTAATTTCGTATAGTTTTGAGAGAAATAGACTTGAAGAGATGTTTTATTGAGTAAACAAGCTGGAACTACAACGATTTGAGTATGAACCCTAGTCTTAGCCGCCTAGCTCTAATCTCTAAGTCTCTAAGTGTCGATCTCTTGCTTTAGGGTTTAGGCTCCCCTTATATAGTTGTTTTAGGTCTGCCTTAGTCGGTTTAGAGTAGGTTAAACTCTTCCATATTCGGAAATATGGAAGGTTCTCCCTATCCGAAGTTTTCCTTTTCCCGGAGGAAGGTGGTGGTCCCTGGGGCCGGACCCGGAGTACTTCCTAGTGGGGACCCGGGGCATCCCCTAGCGGGGTCCCAGAGGCCGTTGTCCTGCCTAGGGTCTAGAGGAATTCAATACCTGAGTATTTTTCCCCAACACATGCGTTTGTTAAATATTTTCCATGCGCCATATGTGTGGGTTCTCCACTTATGCGCAAGATCATAGGATCTAGTAATCCCTTTCAATTATCTTTAGTAGTCGGAATCTGGGTTTGATCCTTTCGAATGAAAAAAATTCTCTTATGTATGATCTTTTCCGGTTTACCCGTAGGCAGGGATGGAAGCAGGGGTCCTAGCCGGAGCTTCTACTTGCGGGTATCTGGAGACCGGGGCAGGAGTAATAGCTTCACAAATTATTTACTCCCAATAGTCTGCCCCTTATCTTTCGATTTCATGGGTGAGGTCGGGAGATAAATTGTGCACTTTGGTCAACCGGAGTCGCTCCATCTCAGCATGCTTATCGTGGACAGGACGTTGGTTCTGTAATGCCCCTTTTCTGAGTTCTTCTTAGGCTTGGGCCGTGTTTGAACCTTGAGGAGAGTCGTTTTTCCAGACGACTTTGAAGGTGGCCATTCCCGAATGCAGATTCCCAGGGTGTTGGGAATTTCACAATCTGGTGAAGAGTCGAAGGGATGGCTCCCATGTCATGAATCCATGGCCGTCCCAGGATCATGTTGTAAGATGATTTGCAGTCAACGACGAGTAATTTGGTTGACATGTTAATCCCTTCAGCACACATTGGGATGATGACTTCTCCAGCGGTCTGCTTGACTTCTCCGCTGAATCCTATGAGTGGGGTTATTCTCCGTGTCAGAGTGCTTTCTTCTAGCCCCAGATCCTGATATGCGGCTTGGAAGATGATATTTCCAGACCTCCCATTGTCTACCAATATCCTCTTTACTAGGCAATTCGCTACTGTGAGCGATATGACTAGGGCGTCATGATGTGGGGCTAGGACCTTCTCTTGCTCCTTGGCTGTGAAGCTTATTTCGACCGTACGCAGGAACAGGCATTTTGGCTTGGCTGCCTCTAGGCCTTGCTTGGCGTTCCATGTGATTTTCTTCGCGGCCGTGTGGCTTATGCCGCTGATTTCCAAGCCTCTTGATATGACGTGGATTACTCGGTCCTGTCAAGGCGTCGAGGCGGGAACAGCTTCAGTGGGCTTTCCGGATGTCTCTTTGCTTAGATGGCTCTTGGCCTTCTCAGAAAGGAACTGCCGGAGGTGTCCTTTCTTGAGTAGCTCATTGACCTCGATCCTTAGTGCAACGCAGTCTTCCGATTTATGACTATGGTCGCGGTGGAAGTCGCACCAAAGACCAGGGTTCCAGAAAGAGTCGGGTGCTTTCATCTTCTAAGGCCACTTGACCTGTTGGCCCATCTGCCTCATAAAATTGACCTGTTCCGGCCTTGATATAGAGATGTTAGAAATGTCCGGCCACGTGGACACTGCCATCCCTTCTGCCTTCTCGATCCGTCGGTTCTGGTACCTGCCCCGGTCTTAATCGATCTCATCATCCTTCGAGTCTGGACATGCTTTTTGAGTAACAATCGTCCTTCGAGTAGTTACGACCAAGATCTTCATTCCTCCAAGGTCTTGCTACAGGTCTAAGGACACTACATCTGGCAGACGAATGTCAACGCTCACTGAAGCGTCAAAAAGTCCATTTTCGTCAAACCCCACATCACTAGGAAAGATCTACATAGGTTATGAGCCTTGAAAGCAAATCTTGTCATCCACTGAAACACAAGATCAAGGTCCCAAATCCTGCAAGATCACCTTCGAACAGGTCCAGAACCTGGGAATATTTGTCAAGACCCCGGTCTATCGTCTGGAAAAACGACTCTCCTCCAGGTTCAAACACGGCCCAAGCCAAAAAAGAACTCGAAAAAGGGGCATTACAGAAGCAACATCATATCCACGATAAGCATGCTGAGATGGAGCGACTCTGGTTGACCAAAGTGCACAGGTTATCTCCCGACCTCACCCATGAAATCGAAAGATAAGGGGCAAACTATTGGGAGTAAAATTTTTTGGAAGATATTACTCATACTTCCGGGCAGGACCCCGATCTCCAGATACCCGCAAGTAGAAGCTCCGGTTAGGACCCCTGCTTCCATCAGTGCCTCCGGGTAAACTGGAAAAGATCGTACAGAAGAGAAATTTTGTCACGCGAAAGGATCAAGCTCCGAGCCTACATCCAGGCTCATCCAATCGTGGGTGTTATGACCCAAGTGCCAGGCTTACGCTGCTTTCCACGTCTGGAGAAGCAGGATTTAGATTGCTCCCTGTATTTCACAGTACTTTTGCAATGAATATATACCATGTGTTCCCTGTATTGTGTAGCTCGTAGCGTTTTAATATAGGTACTTTTCACATTGGTACTCTAGGGACCCCGATGCGCCTTAGGCTGGACAGGGGTTTTTAGGTAGTATTGACAACATACTCAGGCTTGCACATACCCATTCCTGCTTTATGTCTCATACCCGTTTTGATTATTTGTGACCGTGCCCGGAGGTCGTGCCACTTTTGCAAGGGTTGGCCCGGATCGGAGGTCTCTGGAGACCTGATCCAGCTCGTATGCCCCTTTAAGTATAATGATTTCCCTTCTGCCTCTATAGTCGGAACTATTTTATTATAAGCTTTTTCCGGAGACGTTTAGCATACATAGGAGTAGGAAATCGTAATGCATAAATAGTATATAGTAGTATAGAAATCATGGTCTGGGGACCGTATTAGAAATGATAGGCTTTGAGGTGCATGGCGTTCCAGAAGTTGGGTTTTATTTTACCCTTGCTATCTTGCAGCCTGTGGGCGCCTGCTCTCCGCACCTCGATGACCTTATTGGGTCCTTCCCACCCCGGGGTGAATTTCCCCGTTGTTTTTCCTGCTCGTCGTAGAACCCAATCCCCTTGCTGGAAGGTTATGGTTCTGACTTTCTTGTTGTACGTCCTGGCGACGTCTTGCTGGTAGGACCAGTTTCTCAGCTGAGCGGCCTCTCTCTTTTCGTCGAGTAGGTCGAGGCTTAGTGATACCACTCAAATTACCCTAAGGAGTGAATTACTCTCTCAAATAAGAGGTTCAGTTGCAGTACTTAGGGATCGAATCCACAAGGAGCTAGGGAACCTATTAAATCTAGCCAGGTTATTAATTCTAGGTGTTTGTTGTTTTATGGGTTTAAAAGTAAATAGCAATCATAATTGAGCAAGGCTATTGCTCGACTAACAAGATGATTGGGGGTGTAACTTTATTCGAAGATATTAGATGCAGGGTTTCTATTCAGGTGTTGGAGATTATAATCCTATAGATGCCTAACAGTTGCATGCATGATATATTAGAGCTCAACTCCTTAATCACAGTGATCAGCGATGGCAATGTTTCATTGGTTAACTAACTAGATCTTGGATCTCAACTGTCGTCTTTTGATCACAAGAAAGTGTCGATCGATGATCCTATAGGTATAGCGATCGATACACCTTTCGCAATATCGATCGATTGTCAGATGACAATATCGATCGATAGCTTCTAGTTAAGCCCTAGGCGCAGGTTGATAATGCTCACTAGTCTCCTACATCAGCGGTTAGCTCTCTCTAGTAGTCTTAGCATGACAGATTAGATTCAGGACAGGATGATCAAGGATGCTTGACACATGCAAATTCCTAGGTTCAATATTCTAGTTAGCAAGGCTAGAACAAGCATTAAGAACAATCAATCAATGAATATCACAACTAAGCAATTCTATAGTTGGGGCTAATCCCTCTAACCTATTTGAACCCTGAATCTAACAAGTAAACTACTCAGACATAGCTAAGCAATTCATGACACAAAATATAGATAAAAACTGGATAGAATAGAACAGATGAATCAATGGAGTTCCAATCACAAATCTCTCTATGATCTTCTCTCCTAAAACTCTCTCTCTCTCTCTCTCTCTTGATGAAAGTAAGAATACAATGATGGTAAAAGCTCTTCTTGCCTCCTCACACTTAGGCAAGTATATAACTATTAGGTTAAAAACTCGTCAGGGGTAATCTTGTAATTTGATGTAGCCTTGGGTTTAAAGTCGGCTGGAAGCAAGTCGCGCGTTCCGCGTCACGACATCGATCGATGGTACAGGATGTACATCGATCGATCATAATCTTCAATCGTCGAGGCTTCTCTTCTGTATCGATCGACGGCACTGGGTGTGCATCGATCGATTGCTTCTTCTGCATATCGACCTCTAATGGTCAGCTCAGATGAAATCTATTTTAAGCTCCTAAATGCTCTGTAATCATCACTTTACTCCAAGATACTCCTGAACCTGAAAACATACCTAATAGGATAGAATATATAATATATAGATAGTAAAACACTTATATACCATGGAAGAAAATGGGTCAAATCCATGGTATATCAACTCCCTCAGATTTACCCTTTTGCTTGTCCTCAAGCAAAACAAACATGCAGTCTCTCTGAAAGAGGTTTGAAAATAGCAGGGACTCACAAATTTAAAACATAGAAATCATCACCTCTACAATATTGCAATCCACATCTTAAAAGCCCTAATCTCAAAAGCACATTATGCAATATCCTAGCTTAGCAACCAAATTCAACTAGTCAACAACTCAGCAAATCCTGGCTGACATTTCCCTCTACTAACCTCATTTCTTAGCATAAGTATAAAAGTGAAGGCTTTACCTTGGGAGTATCGATCACAGGTTGCAAGGATTTTCAGACAAGTATCTGGAACTGCAGGGAACTGCAGGTAAAAGTTAGTTCCTAATTTCTCTCTCTCGAATTTGTCTCTCGAGTTAAAGTCTGCTTTTATGGCAAGATTAGTGACCAAGATTGGACAGGCTTCCATGAATCAAGACTTAATGGTGGTTGCCACCAAGCCATGTTCACTTCTTTTTGACCTATATCCAAGAATTCTTTGTGAAGCGAGCCTTGAAGATTGCCGCCTCCAAGTCCCGTTCGAATTCTTTTTATTGGAATCTTTATGAATCAAGCCTTAATGGTTTTAGCCGCCAAGTCCTGTTCAGATTCTTCCTAACTAAATCCTAAGTCCTATTTAAATAATAAATTTCGGATTTTTTATTTATTCATTTATTTTTTATTTTTTATTTTTTTTAAGAATCCGATCCCGTGTATACCAAGCCCCAAGGCAAGCAATTATGTTAGGTTTAGTGTTGGAGGTCAGTCTTGGTTCCTTCAAACAATCAAGGCAAGTGTGTATAGTTGACAGGTTGATCCACTTTTGCATCTTTAGTACTATCTGTAATCAGTAAATCTAAAATGGTGCTAAGGAGTGGTTAGACATTCAAGTATAATTCAATAATATGATCATAGTCCCTTTCTCATAGCTAAGTATAACTTTATTAAAATCCTTTTAATAAGAATCAGAATAAATAATGTCAGTAAACCTCCCCCCAGACTTAAATTACACTGTCCCAGTGTAACACAGTCGGAGTTATGGTGGAAATAAATCATAAGTACTCAATATAACAAGTTAGGAAGATAAACCAGACCGGAGTGGGAATCGATCGATGTGCATCGGTATGCATCGATCGTCGCAGATGTCAGCATGTCGATCGATGTCGACGTCTCGTCCAAAGTCGATATGGTGATCATCATCCTACTTGGGTCTTGCAATAAATCTGAAAGAATAAAAACGAAAGTAAATACTAGTAACTAAGAAAACCAATTAAAATTACCTAATAGTGGGTTGTCTCCCACTCAGCGCTTTGTTATAGTCATTTAGCTTGACTGTGGAGGTGTTTGGCTAGTTGGTGGAAAGACAACTACTTGTTGGGAAACAAGCATCCACCTCATCTCTGCACATTCTGGACCAAGCTGCAATGAAACTTCTTGTGGCCTCATCGTTTCTGGTCCATCTCTCATCCATCTTCTGTATTGCATTTGAGATGTTCTATAGCTTCTCCTTAAGAGTTTCAATGCTGAACTGATGCCATCCGATCTTGTCGTAGGCGTATGCTGATAGCTCGTTCAGTTCCTCGTGCATTGACTCCATCTTGTTGTGTATCAGCTGCTCGTCGTCTGATGTAGACTTGGTATCGATCGATGCGATCATATGTCTGCCGATCGTTGCTGGTGCAGTACTGTCGATCGATTTGGAGCGTGCTCCATCGATCGATACTGATATCTGGTGTTGAGATGCGAGGTTCCTTTGAATGGCTTTGACTTCCTTTTGTAGCCACTCTGCTTGGCTATCTAGTCCACCGAGTCGAACGTCGAATGGAAAGTTGATGTCATCACACCGCTTCTCAAGTCGTTCCTCCATGGTGTCTATAGCAGTGTAAAGCTTTTATGTGATCTGATCAACTTCTGCTGCTGTGTAGGGAAGGTGTTCTGAAGGTTTCCTGCCGTCGAGCGATGCCCTGCGGAACCTAACGATCGATGTCGATCCTTCATCCTGAAAATCATGTTGATCATGAAGCTTGCCAATATCCTTCTGGACTTTCATCATCTGTGTAGACATGGTGTCCAAGTATCGCGTGATAGGTGAGGTGAAACGGTCGTGCATATCCTCATAATATTGTAACCTATCTTCCATGGCTGCGAACTTTCTGTCGATCGATGTGATGGTGCAGATATCGATCGATGTGGCTGGTTGTGGATCCTTCTTGCGAATGGTGTCCAAATCTTGCTGTCGCAGATCAATTCTCGTGCTTAACCAGTCCACGTTGTTGTTGAGAGGGTTGTATACGTCGTGAATCTTCGTGTTGATGTATGCGATCTCCCATTCATCCTTCTTCTCTGCCAAAATTTCTGGTTCTGCAGGGATTTGGGATGTCTGTGGCCTGACATCGATCGATGTTGCTTTGTCGGCGTCGATCGATGGCGATGTCGTAGCTTCCTTCTCAAGGCTGTGCTGCATACTCTCAATCGCTGTCCTCATCTCTGCCATACTTCTGAAAAGCTCATTGTAACCTCTGTCCAAAGGCTGATAGGTGTCATCTACCAATGTCTTGAGTTCATCTCCTAGCCTTTCTTGAGCTCCACAAATACCAGTCACCATCTCATTAATCTCATCCTTGGTGTAGATCTCTGGTGCCAATCTTGTAGGTGCTAAAGAAGTGGCATGTTCTGGAAGACATATGTGACTCTCTTCATATTGTGATACTCTCTCCAGAATTTTTCTGATGTTGTCCTTGGTAACAGGGATCATCTCACCAGCTACGCTTCTCGCATATCCAAACTCGTCTCTGTAGACTCCATATTCGTCCTTCTGTTCCCATATGAACTTTCTGGCTCCATAGATGTCATAAGCGCGATGTCCAAACTCGTAACGTCTGTCGATCGATGGTGAGGGTGTCTTGTCGAGCGACATTGGTGTTACCTTGTCGAACGATGTTGGAGCAACCTTGTCGATCGATGCGTGGCCAACTGGTCGGTATGATTGGTGTGAACCAATTGCTGTTGTGTTAGCCCCTGGATGTTCGTCTGGAACTGTGGGAATGTTGTCTACAATGCTGCGTTGCTGCATAAACAAGTTGTCTGGTCCATTGGCCACTTGAAGAATGTCGGCTATGTCCTCTCTGGATACTTGTAGAATTCTTCCATCCATAGCTCGTGCATAGCCATCTGGGTCCCTGAAAATACCAAATTCATCAGGAGTTAGAAAACCGTAATCCATACTCATATTCTTCTTAGTAAATAAAGAAAGTTGAGGTTTAGAATGAGTATCAATCGATGTTGATACTCGAGTATCGATCGATTGTAGACGTGTGTCTGCGGAATTAGGGTTTTTCGATTGAATGCTCCTCCTAGATGTTCATTCTGATTGGTTTGTGAGAGCATTCATTTTTTCCGCTTCAGTGTCGTGAGAACTAATCTGGGGTGCAAAAGTTCTTATATAGGTATTGGTAAACCTACTTGGAATTGGAATATTCCCTTTTTTCTTTTCAAACGCGGCAGCTTTAATATCGATCGATGTACCTATGGTATCGATCGGTGCATAAGAACGTTTTGCTGGATGAGGGTGGGTATCAACCGATGCTGATTGAACTCTGTCGATCGATGGTGGAGACGTGTTGTTGAAGGAATGGCCCGAATATCTGTCATCCTGCATAGCAATCTCTATAGCTCTTTCCTTCCAGTAATCCTCATAATACTCCTCTGTAGGATCCTCATTGGATGAAGGAATTACAGTATCCACCACAAAACTTTCATGGAATCCACTTTCTACTCAACTGCCTATTGAATAGTCATCTCGTCCTCTCTTGTTTGGTTGTTGAAAGGCAAAGTCTGGATAACACTGATCTGGTAATGTGAAGTGGTCTACCGGTTGCTTCCCATCGAGCGACGTGGGATAGCATTCATCGGTCGTCGGTGACTCATTTGAATCGATCGATGAAACAGTGATGGTTTCGATCGATTCCGAGTACTCTGTTTCGTACTCTGCTCCACAATGGCATGCTGCAATGTAGCCAAGATCATTTCCAAGCTCCACGAGGTTGACCTGTTGTCTCACAACTCGAACTGAGTCATAGTGGATGTCTGGATCTAATAGTGTCAGACACAATTTGTTGGTGTTCATGTCACATATAGCTCTTACTGTAGCCAGGAAAGCTCTTCCAAGCAGAAGTGAAGAGTTCCAGTTTACCTTTATGTCCAGGACATGAAAATCTACTGGGACAAGGGCATTACCAATCTGTACTTCAAGGTCTCTTATGATGCCTCCTGAGCTTCTTTCTGAAAGGTCCACGAAGGTGAAAGATTCTGATGAAGGCTCTATTTTCAGACCCAGCTAGTCTGCCATAACCTTAGGTAGTATGCTAACTGATGCTCCTGTGTCACAAAGTGTATGGGGAAATTCAATACCCTTCACAACACATGGTATTGCGAACTTCCTAGGATCACTCTTCTTCAATGTGATCCTTAGTTTCATCATTTCCCTGACATGATGAAACATTCTCCTAATGTCTTCCTCAGTTTCCTTAGTCTCTCTGAAGAACATTCACAACCTGTGTGTGAAATAAACTTCATCAAAAGGTTTCTCCACTGGGATTCTGAGGACTCTCTTAGTGAAACCATCCATCTCCTTCTCATTAGCTTCCCTCTTAAGGTTCTTAGGAATCTTCTCCTTCCTCTTCCTTAACCTTCTTCCTTCAGTTGCCTCATCAACTTGTATAGGCTCTGGTGTAGTGTCTGAAGGGTTGGTTGTAGGTTCTGATGGGTTGGCTGATGCTTTAGGTGGTGGTCTGAGTGCGTTGATTCAGTCATTATCAATAGATGGTTACCACACTCGATAGGTGAGAGGTGTCCGTCGATCGATGGGAGGTGAGGGGGGTCGATCGATGTCGGTCTCTCTCTGTCGGTCGACTGCTGGCTCAAGCGGTCGATCGATTTTGACGTAGAAAGGGGAGGGTGGGTAAGGATGTTTCTCCGCGAATTCCTCATGAGTCATGATTCGAACTGCACTACACTCCGCAGTCGATTCAGCAGATGACGTCGATCGATGTCTAGTGTAATCTGTCGATCGATCTTCGTCATGGTCTGTCGATCGATGTGTATCCATTGACATCGGTCGACACCATTGTGATCCGCCGAAACTCATGGAGCTTTCAACTTCGAAGTCTCCTTCTCCAAGCTTCTCATGCCTCACCACTTGCCAAAAATCATCATCTATGATGGCATTAACGTGGTGTTTTGCTTTCTCAACTCTTGCCTCTCTAGCCAAGGCTTCTTGCCTCTTTACAGTGTCTCCAGTCTGAACTACTTGCATTTCAAGCTTCCTAACCTGAGTCCCTAAGGTCTCAATTCTTGTGTTCAGACTGTTGTAGACGGAATCTATCTTCCCATTGAAATCCACAGTCAGTTGTTGCTGTCCTTCCAGAACTCTGTCAAGCATTGCTTCAATCTTGCTCTCCTGAGTATGTGGTGGTGGATTCTGGTAGAATGAGTTTCCATAGCCTCTGCTGTTGTTGCTGAAAGGTTTCTGAACCTGTGAACTCTGGTTACTCCTCTGACCATTGCCATAGAAGTTTCTGTTTCCACCCTGGTTTCCAGATCTCTGAAATCCAGTACCTCCAACGTAGTTCACATCTTCTTCTCCTTCCATGTCTACAGCCTCTTCTCCTTCAGCTGAGCAGACTTGCTTCCTGAGAAGCTCATGAACCACATCTAACTTTGCTCTAACTTCGTCCATCTGCTCCTTCCCTAGGGATGCAACAGACTTCTTTCTTTCAAAGTCAGTGTTCTTGGTGCTGCTGCTGTTTGCTAGATTTTCTATAAGTCTCACAGCTTCCACCGGATTCCTGGTGTTGAAGTTTTCCTCGCTAGCTGTATCAAGAGCCATCTGATACCTCAAGGCGATACCTCTGAAAAAAGTGCTCAGCAGTTGCACTTCGTTGAATCCGTGGTGTGGATAGTCTCGCTAGAAGAACTTGAATCTCATCCACGCGTCTTTGAAATACTCTCCTGTTTCTTGCGCGAATGTAGCGATTTTGCTTCTCAAGTCTTTAGCGCATGCCTCATCGAAGAAGTTACGCAAGAAAGCATTCTTGATGCCGGCCCAGGATGTTAGTGATCTTGTGGGTACCTGCGTAAGCCAGTGCATCGCTTCTCCAGTCTGAGAATACTTGAAGAGCTTGCACAATAGGTAGTCCTCAGGGACTCCATCCATACGAATAGCAGCGATAAGATCCTCGAACCTTTCAAGGTGGTCCATAGGATGCTCGTGCGGTAACCCAGAGTAGGGTATCTGCGACACAAGTGTGTAGTACTGAGGCTTCAGCTCGAAATTCTGCTTCTGAATCTCTTGAAGTCGAATAGCTGATCTGTTGGCGTAGTACTCATCTGGACGGTTGTAGTCGGCCAGTCCCCTTGGTCGAGCAGCCTCTTCTACATGTTGAGCAGCTCCTGTAGCATCAGTATCAGGGATTACATTCCCCTGAGCGTCTAGTTTCTGACCTGTTGCATTACGAAGATGACCATCCTGGTCATACAGGTTTCCATTCTCGTCTTGTCTGAGAATAACAAACGCAACCATGCTTCGCGATTGAGGATCGATCGATGTATGTGGTGTAGTGTCAATCGATGGCGAACGAAGTAGATCGGTCGACGATGAAGGTCGGGTGTCGGTCGGCGGTTGGGTGCGAGAATCGGTCGATGTGAAAGCTGCTGCGTCGGTCGATGTGGAACGTTGGTCTTTGCGGATCGAGCGTTCCAAGTGAGCAGGATCTTTTGAGAATAGCAGGTGTTTGTCCTTGTTGCTTCTGGTACTGCCGGGCATGCACCAGAAAAGACAAAAAATAAATTGTGTCAGAATGGGGGTAGAGAAAAGAATAAGAATCAATAACACTAAATCTAATGGCAATCAAAGCTCCCCGGCATCGGCGCCAAATTTGATACCACTCAAATTACCCTAAGGAGTGAATTACTCTCTCAAATAAGAGGTTCAGTTGCGGTACTTAGGGATCGAATCCACGAGGAGCTAGTGAACCTATTAAATCTAGTCAGGTTATTAATTCTAGGTGTTTGATGTTTTATGGGTTTAAAAGTAAATAGCAATCCTAATTGAGCAAGGCTATTGCTCGACTAACAAGATGATTGGGGGTGTAACTTTATTGGAAGATATTAGATGCAGGGTTTCTATTCAGGTGTTGGAGATTATAATCCTATAGATGCCTAACAGTTGCATGCATGATATATTAGAGCTCAACTCCTTAATCACAGTGATCAGCGATGGCAATTTTTCACTGGTTAACTAACTAGATCTTGGATCTCAACTGTCGTCTTCTGATCACAAGAAAGTGTCGATCGATGATCCTATAGGTATAGCGATCGATACACCTTTCGCAATATCGATCGATTGTCAGATGACTATATCGATCGATAGCTTCTAGTTAAGCCCTAGGCGCAGGTTGATAATGCTCACTAGTCTCCTACATCAGCGGTTAGCTCTCTCTAGTAGTCTTAGGATGACAGATTAGATTCAGGACAGGATGATCAAGGATGCTTGACACATGCAAATTCCTAGGTTCAATATTCTAGTTAGCAAGGCTAGAACAAGCATTAAGAACAATCAATCAATGAATATCACAACTAAGCAATTCTATAGTTGGGGCTAATCCCTCTAACCTATTTCAACCCTGAATCTAACAAGTAAACTACTCAGACATAGCTAAGCAATTCATGACACAAAATATAGATAAAAAATGCATAGAATAGAACAGATGAATCAATGGAGTTCCAATCACAAATCTCTCTATGATCTTCTCTCCTAAAACTCTCTCTTTCTCTCTCTTGATGAAAGTAAGAATACAATGATGGTAAAAGCTCTTCTTGCCTCCTCACACTTAGGCAAGTATATAACTATTAGGTTAAAAACTCGTCAGGGGTAATCTTGTAATTTGATGTAGCCTTGGGTTTAAAGTCGGCTGGAAGCAAGTCGCGCGTTCCGCGTCTCGACATCGATCGATGGTACAGGATGTACATCGATCGATCATAGTCTTCAATCGTCGAGGCTTCTCTTCTGTATCGATCGACGGCACTGGGTGTGCATCGATCGATTGCTTCTTCTGCATATCGACCTCTAATGGTCAGCTCGGATGAAATCTTTTAAGCTCCTAAATGCTCCATAATCATCACTTTACTCCAAGATACTCCTGAACCTGAAAACATACCTAATATGATAGAATATATAATATATAGATAGTAAAACACTTATATACCATGGATGAAAATGGGTTAAATCCATGGTATATCACTTAGCGCCATCAGCTCATTGTTCTCCTCCTGAGAGGTGGATCCGGAGACCGTTGGTCTTACGTGCATCTCTGTAGGTACAATGGCCTCAGAGCCGTAGACCAGCGAGTAGGGAGTTTCCCCTGTTGCTGTTTTGGCAGTGGTCCGGTAGGCCCAGAGAACTCCGTGTAGTTCTTCCGCCCATTTCCCGTGAGAGCCCTCCAGTCGCTTTTTAAGCATGTTGACCACGGTTTTGTTTGTGGAATCGGCTTGTCTGTTAGACTGGGGGTGTCCGGGTGTGGCGAAAGTTAGTTTTATGCCCCAGTCCTTGCAGAACTCCTTGAAGTTGTGGCTCGTGAACTGGGGTCCATTATATGTGACAATCTCGTGGGGGACCCTGAAGCGAGTGATTGCGTAGGTCCACGGGAATTTGCAGATCTGGAGATCTATTATGCGGCTGAGCGCTTCTGCTTCGACCCACTTGGAGAAGTAGTCAGTGACTATCAAAAGGAAGACCTTCTGCCCCGGCGCCATAAGGAATTTTCCTACTGTGTCCATGCCCCACTTTCTGAAGGGCCATGGTGAGCTTATGGACTTTAGATTCTCCGGGGGAAGCTTGGAGACTGGAGCGTGCCTCTGGCACTGGTCGCAGTGCTTTGCTTGTCTGTCGGCGTCGGCGGCCATCATGGGCCAGTAGTAACCCGCCCTTCTGGCTCTAAGCACCAGGTTTCTACCGCTAGAGTGGGATCCACAATCTCCTTCATGTAGTTCTACAAGGATTCTAGCGGCTTCTCGGGGTGTGACACACCTCAGATACGGGCCATGCGGCTCGCTTCTTGATCTTCCTGGCTTCATTGCGGTCTTCCGGGAGGATGTCGGCCTCCAGATACCGGACTAAGGGAGTCATCCAGGTTTCGCTTTTCTTCGACGGCAGAGACCTCGTCTGATGGGGGTTCCTCCAGGGTAACTGGCCATTGAAGCACGAGCAAGAGGATACTCATCTGGCTATTCGTTTCGAGGGCGGATCCTAGATTAGCCAGGGCATCGGCTTGCAAGTTTTGTTCCTGGGGGATTTGAGTCAGCTTGCAGCTCTTGAACTTCTTGATTAGTTGCTGAGCGACCGCCAGATATTGGATCATGATGTCGTCTTTTGCTTGGTACTCTCCCTGTACCTGGTTAATTATCAACTAGGAATCGGCGAAGACCTGGATGTTCTCTACCCCCATTTGGTGGGCGAGGGTTAGACCTGCAATTAGGGCCTCATACTCGCTTTCGCTGTTGGTTGCTTTGAAGTTGCATCTCACGGCCCTAGAGGCTGTATTCCCTGTTGGCAAGGTAAGAACTATCCCTACTCCAGCCCCTCTGACGTTGCTGGATCCATCAACGTGTAGGATCCATTCTCCTTCTTCCTTAATTTCGCCTTGGAGGCGTATCTCCTGCTCAAGAGCTGGGAGCAAGGCAGAGGAGAATTCAGCCACGAAGTCTGCTAGGACGTGAGACTTTATAGCGGTGGCGGGTCAAAATACTACGTCGTACTCCCCTAGTTATATGGCCCATTTGGCTTGGCGTCCGGAGATTTCTGGTTTGTGGAGGACCAACTTTACAGGAAAGGAGGTAACAACCACGATTGGATGAGCCTGGAAGTAGGGTTGGAGCTTGCGAGCGGCGACTATCAGGGCTAAGGCTAGCTTTTCAAGGTGGCTGTAGCGGGTCTCCGCGTCCAGGAGGGCCTTGCTTACATAGTAGATTCGTAACTGCTTTCTCCCTTCCTCGCAAACTAAGACGGCGCTCACGGCGTGTTCGGAGACTGCTAGATATAGCAGCAGGACTTCACCGAGTAGTGGCTTGGACAGGAGAGGAGGAGTTGTAAGATACGATTAGCTCCTGGAGAGCGGATTCGCATTCTCCCGTCCACTGGAACTCCTTCGGATTCTTGAGAGTTCCGAAAAAGGCGTGAGATTTGTCGGAGAGTTTGGAGATGAATCTGCTCAAGGCTGCCATCCTTCCCGTTAGCTTTTGAACCTCCTTGACGTTCTTCGGGGAAGGGATTGAATGAATGGCCCTGATTTGCTCCGGGTTGGCTTTGATGCCCAGTTGATTACGATGTACCCAAGGAACTTACCAAAACTGACCCGAAATGAGCATTTAGTCGGGTTGAGCTTCATGTTATATTTCCTGAGGGTGGAGAAGGCTTGCTGCAGGTGAGATATGTGGTCTTCCGCTTCCAGGGATTTGACCAGCATGTCGTCGATGTAGACCTCCATGGTTCTCCCGATTTGGTCCGCGAACATCATGTTCACTCGCCGTTGATAGGTTGATCCCTCGTTCTTTAGGCCGAAGGGCATAACCTTATAGCAGTAGATCCCTCTGGACGTCATGAAGGATGTTTTCTACTCGTCCATGAAGCTCATCAGCTGGTGCCCCGCGGTGGCGTCCACCTGCTTGTCGATATGAGGTAGCGGCAAGGGGTCCTTTAGACAGGACTTGTTGAGGTCCGTGAAGTCAATGCAGACCCTCCACTTCCCGTTCTTTTTCTTGACTACGACAACGTTGGCTAGCCACTCTAGGTACTGCACCTCACGAATGAACCCCGCGCTGAGCAGGCTCTTGACTTCATCGTAGATGATCGCATCTCTCTCAGGGGCAAACTTCCGTCTCTTTTGTCTGACGGGTTGATGTAGGGGGTCCACCTGCAGCTTATACATGACGATCTCTGGATAGATCCCAGGCATATCTTCGTGGGACCAAGCGAAGCAGTCGGAGTTAGACCTGAGGAAGTCTATCAGCCATCTTCTCAATCCTTCGCTTAGCTTGGAACCGACCTTGAGATGCCGGGTCTGATCTCCTTCGGTTAATGGCACCTCATCCATTTTTTCTACCTCCGGTTCCTTGGTGTGATGAGCCGGAGGTTTGCTCTGTAATTGCTATAAGACCTTGGTCTTCCTCTTCAGAGTGGTCTGATAGCAGGAGCGGGAATATTCTTGATCCCCTCTGATCGCCTTTATGCCCCAGAGCGTAGGGAACTTCATCATTTGGTGAAAAGTCGAGGGGACAGCCCCCATTCCGTGGATCCAGGGCCGTCCTAAGATTATGTTGTAGGACGAATCGCAATCTACCACGAGGAACTTGGTTGACATGTTGACTCCTTCGGCGTATACGGGGAGGGTTACCTCCCCAGTGGTTTGTTTGACGTCCCTGCTGAACCCTATAAGGGGGGTTATCCTCTGAGTTAGAGGGCCTTCCTCCAGCCCCAAGTCCTTATATGCGGCCTGGAAGATGACGTTGCCTGAGCTTCCATTATCTACCAGTATACTTTTTAGGGCGTCGTGGTGAGGAGTGAGGACTTTCTCCTGCTCCTTGGCCGTGAAACTTATCTCGTCCGATCCTAGGAGCCGGCGTTTTGGCTTAGCTGCCTCTAGGAAGTGCTTGGCATTCCAGGTGCTTTTCTTCGCGGCTGCATAGCTTATGCCGCTGAATTCCGAACCGCACGAAATGACATGGATCACTCGGTCCTGTCGCGGTGGCGAGACGGGAGCAGCTTCAGTGGGCTTACCCGTTGTCTCCTTGCTTAGATGGCTCTTGGCCTTCTCGGTAAGGAATTCCCTGAGGTGCCCTTTCCTAAGCAGCTCGTTGACCTCGATCTTTAGGTGCGCGACACAGTCCTCCGTTTTGTGACCGTGGTCTCCGTGGAAGTCGCACCAGAAGCCAGGGTTCCGGATAGAGTCGGGGGCATTCATCTTCTGAGGCCACTTGACCTGCTGGCCTATCTGCCTAAGACCATTTATAAGCTTCGGCCTTGAGACGGAGAGGTGAGAGATGTCTAGCCACGTGGACACTTCCATCCCTTCTGCCTTCTCGATTGGCCAGTTCTGGTACCTGCCCTGGTTTCGATTCCCAGAGTCCCCAGCTGGTCTTTGAGAGGGTTTCTCGTCTCGCTTGGTTTGGTCTGGTCTGGTCGTGTTGGGATCTTGCTTTTGTTGCGCCTTGGCACGGCTGGCAACGTCTTCCTCCCATTCGACCTGCGCCCAGGCTCGAGATAGGACGTCTTCCATGGTTTTGCATTGGTATTTGGTTAGCTCCTTCTAGAGGTCACCGTCAGGGAGCAGACCCCTCTTGAAAGCAAAGATAACACTGGGGATACTGAATTCGGGGATAGCCACCTTTTCTTGATTGAAGCGGGCTATGTAGCCTCTCAGGGGTTCCGCTCGGTGCTGGAGGATTTCGTAGAGACTGTCGGAGGATTTCTCCAGGTCCCTGCTGCTGGCGAATTGCTCCACGAACTTGTCGCTGAGAACCGCGAAGGAGGCTATGGACCTGGAGGGTAAGTTGATATACCATTGCAGAGAAGATCTGGTCAGAGTGGATCCGGAACCTTTGCACATGGTAGCTGAGCGTGACCCTTTCGGGAGTGCTACGGCGAGCATCCTATGTCTGTATTGGGCGACGTGGTCGTCCGGATCAGTGGTTCCGTTATACTCCTTTATGCTTGGGAAAGAGAACTTCCTGGGCATCTTGATCAAGGTGATCTCGTCCGTGAAGGGAGTATCGGCGTAGGAATCGAGGTTGCTCTTCCGTATGGGGGGAGCTACCCCTGGGAGTCTCTCCACCATGGATTGCATGGCGTCGAGCCTATCGGAGAACATCTGGTGAAGGTGAGCGATCATAGGAGACTCCGCTCTGGCTGCTCCATCTGATGCTTCTTTATCAGGCTCAGGCTCCGAGTCGCTGTCCTCCTGGTCATAGGTCTGAGGGTCGTTGGCCTTTTCTCGCATAGAAGCTTCTCCTCCTGGTGCCGCAGTCGGGAGACTCGCGCCTGTCCCGGAGTTAGGTGTTTCCAGAGGCGGCATAGGGCGAATCGATGCTTCTTGTTGCTCGCTGTGTTAAGAGCTTGGTTCTCGTCTCGGAGGGTAAGATTCTCCGATTCAAGCTGGCTGAGCTTCTTGGAGCTCTGGTCCAGTTGCTTGGAGTGTTTGTTGAGTTTTTCCTTTAGGATCTGATACTCCGAGGACAACTCGGGATTGGTCTCTTCCCGAGCTCTATGTAACCCGGTTACTTGACCTTGCAGGTCATCGATTTATCTTTGGAGTTCAGCCTCTCTCTGGGTAGCTTCAGGTAGCTCGTCGTGCTCGTCCACCGGCATTATCACGTAGTTTAGATTACTCCCCTCCTTCTAGCACCAAACTGTTAGGGGATTTTTGTGTAGGATCTTTGTGAGTACCACGGAACGATGGACAAGACTGGTGTTTGTATTGATTTTGAGAGATGTAGTAGAAATAAAGACTTGAAGAGACGTTTTATTGAGTAGACTAACTAGGATTACAATGATTTGAGTAAGAACCATAATTGTAGCCGTCTAGCCCTAGTCTCCAAGTCTTGAAGTGTCGATCCCTTGCTTTTGGGTTTGGGTTCCCCTTATATAGTCTTCCTAAGGCGGGCCTTAGTCGGTTAGGGTAGGTTAAACTCTTCCATATTTGAAAATATGGAAGGTTCTCCTTATCGGAAGTTTTCCATTTCCATTTCCCGGAGGAAGGGGGGCGATCCTGCGACCGGACCCGGAAATCTCCACAGCGGGGAACCGGGGTTCCTTCTAGCGGGGATCCTGGAAACCGGGGTTCCTTCCAGCAGGGATCCAGAGGCCAGTGTCCTGCATGTGGTCTGGAGGAATTCAATACCTGAGAATTTTTCCCCAACATCGTCGATGTAGACCTCCATGGTTCGCCCGATCTGGTCCGTGAACATCATGTTTACCAGCCGTTGATAGGTTGATCATGCGTTCTTTAGGCCGAAGGGCATAACCTTGTAGCAGTAGATCCCTCTGGGCGTCATGAAGTATGTTTTCTCCTGGTCTTCAGGATGTATAAGTATTTGATTATAGCCTGAGAACGCGTCCATGAAGCTCATCAACTGATGCCCCGCGGTGGCGTCCACCAGCTTGTCGATATGAGGCAACTGGAAGGGGTCCTTTGGACAGGACTTGTTGAGGTCCGTGAAGTCGATACAGACTCTCCACTTCCCGTTCTATTTCTTGACCACGACGACATTGGCTAGCCATTCCGGATATTGCACCTCACGAATGAACCCTGCGCCGAGCAGGCTCTGGACTTCATCGTTGATGATTGCGTCTCTTTTGGGAGCGAACTTCCTTCTCTTTTGTCTGATGGGTTGATGTAGGGGATCCACCTTCAGCTTGTGCATGATGATCTCCGGGTCGATCCCAGGCATATCTGCGTGGGACCAAGCGAAGCAATCGGAGTTAGACCAGAGGAAGTCTACTAGTCTTCTCCTCAATCCTTCGGTCAGCTTGGAGCCGATCTTGAGATGTTGGGTCTGATCTCCTTCGGTTAATGGTTCTTCGGTGTGATGATCCAGAGGCTTACTTTGTAATTGCTATAAGACCTTGGTCTTTCCCTTCAAAGTAGTCTGGTAGCAGGAGTGGGAATACTCCTGATCGCCTTTATGCCCCAGGGTGTACGGAATTGCACCATTTGGTGAAGAGTTGAAGGGACGGCTCCCATGCCGTGAATCCAGGGCCGTCAATCCAGGGCCGTTGGAGGATCATGTTGTAAGACGAGTCACAGTCAACAACGAGGAACTTGGTTGACATGTTGACTCCTTCAGCGTATACGGGGAGGGTTACTTCCCCGGCGGTTTGTTTGACTTCCCCGCTGAACCCTATAAGGGGGGTTATCCTCCGAGTTAGAGCGCTTTCCTCCAGCCCCAGGTCCTTGTATGCGGCCTGGAAGATGATGTTGTCGGAGCTTCCATTATCTAACAGTATCCTTTTTACCAGGCAGTTCGCTACAGTGAGCGATATGACTAGAGAGTCGTGATGCGGGGTGAGAACTTTCTCCTGCTCCTTGGCCGTGAACCTTATTTCGTCCGTTCCTAGGAGCAGGCGTTTTGGCTTGGCTTCTTCTAGGTCGTGCTTGGCATTCCAGGTGCTTTTCTTTGCGGCTGCATGGCTTTTGATTTCCGAACCGCCCGATATGACATGGATCACTTGGTCCTGTTGCGGTGGCGAGACGGGAGCAGCTTCAGTGGGCTTACCCGCTGTCTCCTTGCTTAGATGGCTCTTGGCCTTCTCGGAAAGGAACTCCCTGAGGTGTTCTTTCTTAAGCAGCTCGTTGACCTCGATCTTTTGTGCGATGCAGTCCTCCGTTTTGTGACCGTGGTCTCAGTGGAAGTCCCACCAGAAACCAGGGTTCCGGAAAGAATCGGATGCTTTCATCTTCTGAGGCCACTTGACCTGTTGGCCCATCTGCCTCAGAACATTGATCAGCTCCGGCGTTGAGACCAAGAGGTGAGAGATGTCTGGCCACGTGGACACTGCCATCCCTTCTACCTTCTCGATCGGCCGATTCTGGTATCTGCCCCGGTTTCGATTTCCGGAGTCCCTAGTTGGTCTTTGAGAGGGTTTCTCGTCTTGCTCGGTTTGGTCTGGTCTGATCGTCTTGGGATCTTGCTTCTGTTGCACCTTGGCGCGGCTGGCGACATCTTCCTCCCATTTTACCTGCGCCCAGGCTCGAGATAGGACGTCTTCCATGGTTTTGCACTGGTATTTGTTTAGCTCCTTATAGAGGTCCCCGTCGGGGAGCATGCCTCTCTTGAAGGCAGAGATAGCAGTGGGGATACTGCATTCGGAGATAGCCACCTTCTCTTGATTGAAGCGGGCTATGTAGCCTCGCAGGGGTTCTGCTCGGTGCTGGAGGATTTCGTAGAGGCTGTCGGAGGTCTTTTCCAGGTCCCTGCTGCTGGCGAATTGCTCCACGAATTTGTCGCTGAGAACCGCGAAGGAAGCTATGGACCTAGAGGGTAGGTTGATATACCATTGCAGAGCGGGTCCGGTCAGGGTGGAGCCGAACCCTTTGCACATGGTAGCTTCGCGCGACCCCTTTGGGACGTGGTCGTCCGGATCAGTGGTGCCATCATACGCCTTTATGCTGGGGAAGGAGAACTTCCTGGGCATCTCGATCAAGGTAACCTCATCCGTTAAGAGAGTGTCGGCGTAGGAGTCGGGGTTGCTCTTCCAGATGGGGGGAGCTACCCTCGGGAGCCTCTCTACCATGGACTGCATGGTGTCGAGCCTCTCGGAGAATATCTGGTGAAGGTGAGCGATCATAGGAGACTCCGCTCTTGCTGCTCCGTCAGGTGCTTCTTTATCGGGTTTGGGCTCCAATTCGCTGTCCTCCACGTCGTAGTTCTGAGCGTCCTTAGCCTTTTCGCGCGTTGATGCGTCTCCTCCCAGCGCCGCGGTTGGGAGATTCGCGCCGACCCGGAGTTGGGTGTCTCAAGAATCGGCATCGGGCTGAGTCCGGAATCGATGCTTCTTGTTACTCGCCGTGTTGGGGGTTTGATTTTCGTCTCGGAGGGTAAGATTCTCCGATTCGAGCTGGCTGAGTTTCTCGGCTCTCTGCTCCAGTTGCTGGGAGTGTTTGTTGAGTTTGTCCTTCAATCTTTAGAACTCCGAGGAGAGCTCAAGATAGGTCTCCTCCCGAGTTTTTTGTAACTCAGTTACTTGGTTCTAGCGCCAAACTGTTAAGGGGTTTTTGTGTTGGATCTTTGTGAGTACCACAGAATGATGGACAAGGCTAATGTTTGTGTTGATTTACAAGTACGAAAGTAGAAAGAGACGTTTTTATTAGATCAAAGAGCTGGAACTACAATGATTGGTGTATAAACTCTAATTCTAGTCGCATAGCCCTAAACTCTAAGTCTCGAAGTGTCGATCTCCAGCTTTAGGGTTTAGGTTCCCCTTATATAGTCTTCTTAAGGCAGGCCTTAGTCGGTTGGAGTAGGTTAAACTCTTCCATATTCGGAAATATGGAAGGTTCTCCTTATTAGAAGTTTTCATTTTCCTAGGGGAAAGGGGGCGGTCTCGGGGACCGGACCCGGAGAACTCCATAGCGGGGACCCGGGGTTCCTCTTAGTGGGGACCAAGAGGTCGGTGTCCTGCCAGGGGTCCGGCAGAATTCAGTACCTGAGTATTTTTCCCCAACAGCAGGTGTTTGAGAAAAATACTCAGGTATTGAATTCCTCCAGACCCCATGCAGGAGACCGGCCTCTGGGTCCCCGCTAGGAGACGCCCCGGGTCCCCGCTAGGAAGTAATCCGGGTCCGGTCCAAGGGACCCCCCCCCCTCCTCTGGAAAAAAGAAAACTTTCGATAAGGAGAACCTTCCATATTTCTAAATATGGAGGACAGCGAATCTGAGCCGGAACCCGATAAGGAAGCACCTGAGGGAGCAGCAAAAACGGAGTCTCCCCTGATTGCTTACTTGGAGCAGATGTTCTCGAAGAGGCTCGAAGCCATGCAGTCCATGGTAGAGAGGCTCCCAGGAGTAGCTCCCCCCCATCTGAAAGAGCAATCCCAACCCTTACGCCGACACTCCTATCACGGATGAAATCACCTTAATCGAGATGCCCAGGAAGTTCTTCTTCCCCAGCATAAAGGCGTATGACGGCACTAGCGATCCGGACTGTTGGAGAAAAATATTCCATGAAGAGATTACTCCAGCTTTCGGGTTCCTGCCTCCAGGTTCCGGGTTCCTGCCCCCGGGTCTGGGTCCCTTCCCCCCTTATAGGGTTCACCGGGGAAGTCAAATAAACCGCCGGGGAAGTAACCCTCCCTGTATACGCTGAAGGAGTCAACAAGTCAACCAAGTTCCTCGTTGTTGACTGCGACTCGTCTTTCAACATGATCCTTAGACGGCCCTGGATTGACGGCCCAGGATTCACGGCATGGGAGCCGTCCTTCAACTCTTCACCAAATGGTGAAATTCCCTACGCCCTGGGGCATAAGAGCGATCAGGGGTGATCAGGACCCTACGCCCTGGGGCATAAGAGCGATCAGGGGGGATCAGGAGTATTCCCGCTCCTGCGACCAGACTACTCTGAAGGGATAGACCAAAGTCTTATAGCAATTACAGAGCAAACCCCCGGCTCATCACACTGAGGAGCCAGAGGTCGAAGAAATGGACGACGTGCCATTAATCGAAGGGGACCACACCCGAAATCTCATGGTCGGCTCCAAACTGACCGAAGGATTAAGGAGGAGACTAATAGACTTCTTCAGGTCCAACTCCGACTGCGTCGCTTGGTCTCATGCAGACATGCCTGGGATCGACCCGGAGATTATCATGCACAAGCTGCAGGTCGACCCCCTACATCAACCCGTCAGGCAAAAGAGGAGGAAGTTCGCCCTTGAAAGGGACGCAATCATCAACGACGAGGTGAAAAGCCTGCTCGGCTCGGGTTTCATTCGCGAGGTACACTACCCAAAATGTCTTGCCAACGTGGTTGTAGTCAAAAAGAAGAACGGTAAGTGGAGAGACTGCATAGACTTCACAGGCCTCAATAAGTCCTGCCCAAAGGACCCCTTTCCTCTACCTCACATCGACAAACTGGTCGATGCCACAGCGGGGCACCAGCTGATGAATTTCATGGATGCGTTCTCCGGCTACAACCAGATACTCATGCATCCGGAAGCCCAGGAGAAGACGTCCTTCATGACATCCAGAGGGATCTATTGCTACAAAGTCATGCCTTTCGGTTTAAAAAACGCAGGATCAACCTACCAAAGGCTGCTGAATATGATGTTGGCCGATCAGATAGGGCGAACCATGGAGGTCTACATCGATGACATGTTGGTCAAGTCTCTAGAAGCTGAGGACCACATATCTCACCTGCAACAAGCCTTCTCCACTCTCCGGAAGTACAACATGAAGCTTAACCCAGCTAAATGTTCATTCGGGGTCAGTTTCGGTAAGTTCCTCGGGTACATTGTAACCCACCGGGGCATTGAAGCCAACCCGGAGCAAATCAGGGACATCCATTCGATCCCTTCAACGAAGAATGTCAAGGAAGTCCAAAAGCTAGCAGGAAGAATGGCGGCCTTGAGAAGATTCATCTCAAGACTCTCCGACATATCTCATGCCTTCTTTGGAACCCACAAAAACCCAAAGGACTTTCAGTGGACAGAAGAGTGCGAATCCGCTCTCCATGAGCTAAAGGCGTATCTCACCACTCCTCCTCTCCTATCCAAGCCACTACTCGGTGAGTTCCTGCTGCTATATCTAGCAGTCTCGGAGCACACCGTAAGCATCGTCCTAATACCCGAGGAGGGAAGCAAACAGCTACCAATCTACTACGTAAGTAAGGCTTTCCTGGATGCAGAAACCCAGTACAGCAATCTAGAGAATTTGGCCTTAGCCCTGATAGTGGCCGCCCGCAAATTGCGGCCCTACTTTTAGGCTCACCCAATCGTGGTCATCACCTCCTTCCCCATAAAGCTGGTCCTCGACAAGCCTGAAGTCTCCGGACGCCTAGCCAAATGGGCCGTGGAACTTGGGGAATACAATGTGATTTTTCGACCAGCCACATCTATAAAGTGACAGGTCCTAGCGGACTTTGTGGCCGAATTCTCCCCTACCTTGCTCCCAGCTTTGGAGAAAGAAGTGCGCCTCCGAAGCGTAACAAAGGGAGAAGGAGAATGGGTCCTGCATGTCGACGGATCCAGCAACATTAGAGGAGCGGGTTAGGAATAGTGCTTACCTCGCCGACAGGGAACACATCCTCAAGGGCCGTGAGGTGCAACTTAAAAGCAACCAACAGCGAAAGCGAGTACGAGGCCTTAATCGCAGGGCTAACACTCGCCCATCAAATGGGGGCAGAAAACATCAAGGTCTTCAGTGACTCCCAGCTGATAATCAATCAAGTGCTTGGAGAGTACCAAGCAAAGAATGACAACATGATCCAGTATATGGCGGTCGCCCAGTGACTATTCAAGAAATTCAAGAGTAGCAAGCTCACTCAAATCCCAGGGAGCAAAACTCGCAAGCCGATCCCCTGGCTAATCTAGGGTCCGCCCTCGAAACAAACAGCCACGCTGAAGCATACCCTTGCTCGTGCTTCAGCGGCCAGCCACCCTGGAGGAATGCCAACCCGAAGAGGTCTCCGCTGTCGAAAAGTGTGAAACTTGGATGACCCCCCTAGTCCGGTACCTAGAGAACTATATTCTCCCGGAAGATTACAACGAGGCAAGAAAAATCAAGAAACAAGCTGCAAGGTATTGTATCTCCCAGGAGAAGCTATACCGGAGATCCTTCTCAGGCCCATACCTAAGATGTGTCACACCCTGAGAAGCCGCTAGAATCCTTGTAGAACTACATAAAGGAGATTGTGGATCCCACTCTAGCGGCAGAAGCCTGGTGCTCAAGGCCAGAAGGGCCGCAGACGCCAACCGACAAGCCAAACACTGAAACCAGTGTCAAAGGCACGCTCCAGTTTCTAAACTCCCTCCGGAGAACCTCAAGTCCATAAGCTCATCGTGGCCATTCAAAAAGTGGGGCATGGACATTGTTGGGAAATTCCCTATGGCGCCGGGGCGGAAGGTCTTCCTTCTGGTGTCACTGACTACTTCTCCAAATGGGTCGAAGCAGAAGCACTCAGCCGGATAACAGACCTCCAGTTCCGCAAATTCATGTGGACCAACGTAATCACTCGCTTCGGGGTCCCCCACGAGATAGTCACCGACAATGGACCCCAGTTCACGAGCCACAACTTCAAGGAATTCTGCAAGAACTGATGCATAAAGCTCACCTTCGCCACACCCTGACACCCCCAGTCTAACAGACAAGCCGAATCCACGAACAAAACCGTGGTCAACATGCTTAGAAATCAACTGGAGGGTTCTCACGGGAAGTGTGCGGAAGAACTACACGGAGTCCTATGGGCCTACCGGACCACTCCCAAAACAGCGACGCAGGAAACTCCCTACTCGCTGGTCTACGTCTCTGAGGCCATAATACCCATGGAGATGCACGTGAGAACAACGGTCTCAGGGTCTACCTTTCAGGAGGAGAACAACGACCTGATGACGCTGAGCCTCGACCTACTCGACGAAAAAAGAAAGGCCGCACGGCAAAGAAACTGGTCCTACCAGCAAGACGTCTCCAGGACGTACAACAAGAAAGTCAGAACCAGGACCTTCCAGTAAGGGGATTGGGTTCTAAGACGAGCTGAAAAACGATAGGGAAACTCACCCCCGGGTGAGAAGGACCCTATAAGGTAATCGAGGTGCGGAGACAAGGCGCCTACAGGCTGCAAGATAGCAAAGGTAAAATACAAAACAATTGGTGGAACGCCCTGTACCCCAAAGCCTATCATTTTTAATATTGTCCCCGGAACATGATTTCTATTATAGTACTATATACTATTTGTTGGGAAAAAATACTCAGGTATTGAATTCCTCCAGACCCCAGGCAGGATGTGGGAACCGAAATTCGCACTATCGATTTACGTTTAAATTAGGAAACTAGGAAAACCCTAATTTCCCAGATGGCCCGGATCTCTGCGAGAGCCAACGGCAAGTGACCTAATATATGCGGAAATCATGAAAAGATAACAAACGAATTTAGAGAAAACAGTAGATCTTATTTCGAGTCCGCGTGAGAGCGTTGCGATCATTACAAGAGATCATAAAAGCTTTGGCCGCAAAGGCTTTGAGCGAGTTACCTAGTTCTAGCGGCCTAAAAGCTCAAACCTAGTTGACTCGCAGCTCGATAACAAAAGACGAAGAAAATACATAAAAGGTTTTTGATTGATTTCAGACTGAACCTTATGAAAGGCTGCCTACGTACCCCTTTCGAGGATCAAGCCGAACGTAGTTCAAGAGTGAACCAAGAGATCGAAATTCTTGTGCAAGTTCGTTTGGTAATCGGGTGCCACTCATGGAAACAGAGCATGTCGAGAATAATGCCTCAGAGTTTCTAAGTGCCGAGAGTTTTGAGTCTAAAAAGTTGTCCCCCGTGCCTCTCGCCTAGGACTCCGTATATACTTGCTCCTAGGTCGGTTTATGCTTTTTCCTCTCCTGCCCTTAAGCCATCATAACTTAAAAATGGAGATATTCCGTTTTTCCCGATATTTCTAATTATCTTTGAATACTTCGTATTTATCCGCGGAAACTTGACATTTATCTTTCCTTGCGAACCAAGCATAAACCGTCCTTAGGTCATAAGTGGTTTTCGAGTCACGTCTTAGGTCTCTTTGGGCCGTTGTTTGACTCGAAACATTTATTACGGCTTCTTTCGATAAAAACGAACTTTCCGCAGTTTTTATCGTAAAGTTCGATTGATGACTTCAAATGACGAAAAACATGAAATGGGTTGGCTACGGTCTTCAGGAGATAGCATTCAAGAGTAGACGAGAATGCATGGATTCGTGTCGTATCGATTTTTAAGAAAGCACGGTCGCTACGTAGCGACCGAGTCATGTGCGTGCTCGGTCGCTATGTAGTGACCGAGCCTTGTACGTGCGAGCTTCGGTGAGAGCTCGGTCGCTATGTAGTGACCGAGCTTTGGTGAGAGCTCAGTCGCTACGTAGCGACCGAGCTTTGGTGAGAGCTCGGTCGCTACGTAGCGACCGAGCTTCGGGGAGACCTCGGTCGCTACGTAGCGACCGAGCTTCGGGGAGAGCTCGGTCGCTACGTAGCGACCGAGCTTTGGTGAGAGCTCGGTCGCTACGTAGCGACCGAGCCGTGTACGTGCTCGGTCGCTACGTAGCGACCAGCTTTTGCGATGGTTGCTACGCGGCAACCTTGTTCGCGTATTTCTCCTATTTTTCGTGAATGTGTTTTCTCCGCAAGATTCTTCGTAAAAATAAATCTTTTTCTAAGATTTATTTTTCGTAAAAACGTTCATGCTGATTTTTACGGACTTTCAGACATTGATTCCGTCGTGACCGATTTTGACCCCAACAGTTAGCCCCCCAGTTTGTTAGAACCATGAGCTTCTAACGTGAGGTTCTAGCGAGTGGCTTTGCAAGTTAGGCAAGTTAGGTGAGTTAGGCGGAATTTATGGTCGAAAAGGTCCATGGTAAGTGGTCTTCTCGCTCTTCTAAAAGTAGAACGCGATAAGATTGGGGCTGCGCCTTATGACGGCTACCTACGTACCCTTGTTGAAGGGATCAAGCCTTTCGTAGTTCGTCTTGGAGTTAAGGTTTGTATGACTAGTTTTCCAGCGAGACCTTTACGGTCTGGTTTTTATGTAGAGGTTATCAGGCGTGTTGCTGCCGATGGCATTTTATATGGGTGTAGAAGGAAGACTACGAGTTGTCATCTCGTAATCTAACTCTGTGTGAACTGCTATATCCGTGATCGGTTTTGGGAGTTTTCCGCAGTGTGTTAACTTGCGGGATTTCTGAAGACGCTCGAATATTGGCAAAGAGACAAATTTTGGGATCTCGTATCAAGGTTTTTGATACTATGCCTTGAGATGTTAGAGACCAGTGCGCTGGGTTTAGGGCAAGACCTAGGTTTACTCCTGGTTTTAGAGGGTGCGATGACTAATTCGACTTACGTATCCCGTTTCAGTTTCATCCTGATTCTATACCGATTTAAAGTCCGCGATAGGTTCTCGGCTTATACGACTTGTATGGTTGGAACCGAGCATCTCTCCAAGTACAATTTTGAAGCCTCCTGGAAGTGCTGACCAAAAATTTTGGGTTTCTTTTATAGAGCTATTATCCTTGTGTCGGACATACGTGAGTCATCTCTACGAGATGGCCAAGTCTGTTTAGGACGTTAAGAGTTTGTTGTGATCAGCAACAAACTTAATGGTTAAAATTACCGTTTCGAGTCTTCGCGAAGGATATGTTTTGAGAAGATGTTAGTGCATATGACTATCTGGTCTTCCAAGAAAGTGTTTTATCGAGGAAGGAAATTTCGTCGAAGAACGAATCTTCAGGCGTCTGCGACGTCTCGCGATGCTGAAGATTTGTTACTCTTTCGTATGCCGCGTTTCGTACTTGAAATGTTCGCGGGCTTGAAGATGTTTCGCGATGTTGCAAGGGATTAGTCTTAGCCCTGCATTTGGGAAACATTCTGGTTTGACTACGGATGTTCGCAGCCAGAATTGTTGTTCCTGTTTGGATTTGATTTGTGATCGAGGAGTTAGGACCAAGGGGTCGCATAAATTTGTCCCCGGAAAGAGGCATCCTCCTATACTGTGCTTTGTGTGGTGTTGGCCTTTTGAGATTTCTTTCGTATCTATTTGAGGATGTTCCATATAGCTATAGGAGCTCTGTTACGAGTTTTCCTTACATGCTGCATTTTACGAGTAAAACACATCGGGCTTAACGTGAATCGTAGTATATGGAACTTGGTCGATTTTTGACAAGTGGAACCTTTCTGTTAACTGTTTGGTTGTTAGGACTGAGTTTTGTTATGACGAATTTACCGTATGATTCCCATTTTTGGGTGGTACGATAATTGTTTTTGTAATCGTTACGTGGCGTTTCAAGACAAATTCCGGATTACTGTTTAGCCGTCAAGTTGTTGGAGCTGTGGTCGCTCAATTGTTTTGGCTTTGCATGAAGGTTGTGCTCAGCTTTATAGCCAAGGACGTTGTTGCCAAAGGATTAGACCATGACACTTTCGTGCTGTCAATAAGGTCAAGTCGGTTAGAATCGTCCTTAAAGGGGATGCTGTAACCTAGTTCGGCTTCGAAGGAAAGGCGTAATTGGGCTAGTGACGAATGGCGTTTATCGAGATTGATAGGCCGAGTATGCCCATGGTGGTAGAAAACGTTTTTCCACTTTACGGTTAATTTATACGATGAAAGTTTCGTATAATGTTTCCTTTATTCGTATGGAAGTTGTTTCCTTTGTTTTCGAGGGAGATAAAGCCTAAGAAGCTCGATACAGAGCTCATGCGGAGTCAGTTGCTGGGTGATTTCCTGCTCGGACGTGACCAAGCGGAATGAGAGCGGATGCCAGTGAGTCGCGGGGCTAAAGAATGAGACCTTTCAGATCGTGGTGCGAGGAAGTAAAGTTTATATTGGTCGTCCAATGCCGGATCATACAGCTTGGTTTTTTGCTATAAGGAAAGTATTTTTTTTGTAAACCCTGTTATGTTTACTTTCGAAAGTTACTTCGTATGACATGATCTGATTATACGAAGGATTTTTTGCGTAAGTAAAGGGCGACCGGTTTTTACGATTTTATTAAATTGACGCGACATATGGAGATGTCAAAATAACGATGTTTCCGCAGATTTTTGAAAAACGTTTTCGCTTTTGTTTTTGTTCTTCAGTGAAAGTTTCTCTGAGTCACTCATGGAGTTTTACCAAAGGTTATTTCACCGAGATCTAGTCGCAAAACGTTTTTGCAGGTTTCTTGAATGAATCAGTTAAACAACGATAGACTTAGTCGACGAGCGGGGAGGACGTGTTCTGTTTGTCGTATTTTCTGTTACTTTTGTTCTTGATTTTGCTTTGTCGCAAATGTTTTTGATGTTTTTCCGTGAAAATAATAGCGATCGACTCGTTCGCGGTTCGGCTGCAATGTAGCGACCAACGGAGTGGCTAGGTCGCTCAATACGTAGCGACCGACCGAGTAGCTTGGTTGCTCAATTTATAGCGACCGGCCGAGTGTCTTGGTCGCTCATTACGTAGCGACCGACCGAGTGGCTTGATCGCTCAATACGAAGCGGCCGACCGAGTGGCTAGGTCGCTCAATTCGTAGCGACCGACCGAGTGGCTTGGTCGCTCAATACGTAGCGACCGACTGAGTGTCTTGGTCGCTAAATACGTAGCGACCGACCGAGTGTCTTGGTCTCTCAATACGTAGCGACCGACCGAGTGGCTAGGTCGCTCAATATTTAGCGACCGACCAAGTGTCTTGGTCGCTCAATACGTAGCGACCGAACGAGTGGCTTGGTCGCTCAATACGTAGCCACCGACCGAGTGGCTAGTTCGCTCAATACGTAGCGACCAACTGACTGGCTAGGTCGCTCAATACGTAGCGACCGACCGAGTAGCTTGGTTGCTCAATTCATAGTGACCGGCCGAGTGTCTTGGTCGCTCAATACGTAGCGACCGACCGAGTGGCATGATCGGTCAATGCGTAGCGACCGACCGAGTGGCTAGGTCGCTCAATTTGTAGCGACCGACCGAGTGGCTTGGTCGCTCAATACGTAGCGATTGACTGAGTGTCTTGGTCGCTAAATACGTAGCGACCGACCGAGTGGCTTGGTCGCTCAATACGTAGCGACCGACCGAGTGGCTAGCTCGCTCAATATTTAGCGACCGACCGAGTGTCTTGGTCGCTCAATACGTAGCGACCGACCGAGTGGCTTGGTCGCTCAATACGTAGCGACCGACCGAGTGGCTAGATCACTCAATACGTAGCGACCGACAGAGTGTCTTTGTCGCTCAATACGTAGCAACCGACCGAGTTTTTTGGTCGCTCAATACGTAGCAAACGACCGAGTGGCTTTGTCACTCAATACGTAGCGACCGACCGAGTGGCTTGGTCGCTCAATACGTAGCGACCGACCGAGTGGCTAGGTCGCTCAATACGTAGCGACCGACCGAGTAGCTAGGTCGCTCAATACGTAGCGACCGACCGAGTGTCTTGGTCGCTCAATACGTAGGAACCTACCGAGTGGCTTGGTCGCTCAATACGTAGCGACCGACCGAGTGGGTTGGTCGCTCAATACGTAGCGACCGACCGAGTGGCTAGGTCGCTCAATACGTAGCGACCGACGGAGTAGCTAGGTCGCTCAATACGTAGCGACCGACCGAGTGTTTTGGTCGCTCAATACGTAGCGACCGACCGAGTGGCTTGGTCGCTCAATATGTAGAGACCGACCGAGTGGCTTGGTCGCTCAATACGTAGCGACCGACCGAGTGGCTAGGTCGCTCAATACGTAGCGACCGACCGAGTGTCTTGGTCGCTCAATACGTAGCGACCGACTGAGTGGCTGGGTTGCTCAATACGTAGCGACCGACCGAGTAGCTAGGTCGCTCAATACGTAGTGACCGACCGAGTGTCTTGGTCGGTCAATTTTATGACAGTTATTCCGCAAAATGTTATCGATTTTAATTTTGCGAAAGTTGTTTCGTAAAATGTTGTCGAGCTTAATTCTTCCGAAGGTTATTTAGCAAGATCTTGTCGAGCATAATTTTTACAAGATTTGTTCCGTAAAGAGGTTTTCAAGTTTTGGCTGTACGAGAGCTGTGGCGAGGCTAATTATTGCAACCAAACTTAGTTAGAAGTTTTTTTCTTATCCGTGGGATTGATCTGTGGAAGTTTCGAGCAGTTTTTTTTTTTTTGAAGTAAGATTTAGGTGACAAACAGCGACAACTCGCAGAGTTTATTACTATGAAAGTGATAGTTGAATTCTTATGAAATCTTAGGCTTCAGAAAACATTTTAGCGGTGGGGATACAATCTCCCATTTTGCTTCTTTTTTTTATTCTTCGTCAGCCGTTTTAGGTTTCGAGTGATTCTATAGAAATCAACTTCGTGTCTCTGAAAGTTATTTTGAAGAAGTACAGCTGTGGGGTTTTGTAACCGATTTGCTGCGCTTCCATTTTCTACGATTAATCTAGGGTTTTTTCCGAAAGATATTCGGAAGAAGTACAGCGGCGAGCTATGTACCCGATTCGATGTGCTTCCTTTTTCCGCGATTAACCTAGGGTTTTTCTGCGGTTTAGGGGAGAGCAAGTTTTACTTTTCCGAAAAGCTTTCGGAAAACGTGTTTTGGTAATACCCTTATGCGTTGAGCCGTGTAAGTGCTCGGTCGCTACGTAGCGACCGAGCTTTTGTAGCGACCGAGCTAACGTAGCGACCGAGCTAACGTAGCGACCAAGCCGTGTAAGTGCTCGGTCGCTGCGTAGCGACAGAGCCGTGTACGTGCTCGGTCGCTACGTAGCGACCAAGCTTTGGTGAGAGCTCGGTCGCTACGTAGCGACCAGCTTTTGCGCTGGTTGCTACGCAGCAACCTTGTTCGCATCTTTCTCTTATTTTTCGTGAATGTGTTTTCTCCGCAAGATTCTTCGTAAAAATAAATCTTCTTCTAAGATTTATTTTTCGTAAAAACGTTCATGCTGATTTTTACGGACTTTCAGACATTGATTCCGTCGTGACCGATTTTGACCCCAACACAGGACACCGGCCTCTAGATCCCCGCTGGAAGGGACCCTGGTTCTAAGGATCCCCGCTAGGAGGAACCCCGGTTCCCCGCTACGAAGTACTCCGAGTCCGGTCCCCAGGACTGCCCCCTTCCCCCGGGAAAAGGAAAACTTCCGATAAGGAGAACCTTCCATATTTCCGAATAAGGAAGAGTTTAACCTACTCCAACCGACTAAGGCCCGCCTTAAGAAGACTATATAAAGGGAACCTAAACCCTAAAGCGAGGGATCGACACTTCGAGAATTAGAGATTAGAGCTAGGCGGCTAGAACTAGTGTTCTTACTAAAAACTGTTGCAGTTCCAGCTCTTTGATCTAATACAACATTTTTTTCTACTTTCTTACTTACAAATCAATACATACACTAGATCCTACACAAAAATCCCCTAACAGTTTGGCGATAGAAGGAGGGGAGTAATCTAAACTACGTGATAATGGCGACGGACGAGCAGGATGAGCTACCCAAAGCTACCTAGAGAGAAGCTGAATCCAGAGGCAAATCGATGATCTGCGAGGTCAAGTAACCGGGTTGCATAGAACTCAGGAGGAGACCAATCCCGAGCACTCCTTGGAGTTCCAGACCCTGAAGGAGAAGCTCAACGAACACTCCAAGCACCTGGAGCAGAGCGCCGAGAAGCTCAGCCAGCTCGAATCAAAGAATCTTACCCTCCGAGACGAGAACCAAGCCCTCAACACGGCGAGCAACAAGAAGCATCGATTTCGGACTCAGGTCCGCCCTATGCCAACTCTTGAGACACCCAACTCCAGGACGGGCGCGAATCTCCCAACTATGAAGCTGGGAGGAGACGCATCAACGCGCAAAAAGGCCAAGGATGCTCATACCTACGACATGGAGGACAGCAAATCGGAGCCCGAACCCGATAAAGAAGCACCAGACGGAGCAATGAGAGCGGAGTCTCCTATGATCGCTCACCTTCACCAGATGTTCTCCAAGAGGCTCGACGCCATGCAGTCCATGGTCCCCCCATCCGGAAGAGCAACCCCGACTCCTACGCCGACACTCCCTTCACGTGATGAAATCACCTTGATCGAGATGCCCAGGAAGTTCTCCTTCCCCAGCATAAAGGCGTATGATGGCACCACTGATTCGGACGACCACATCGCCCAATACAGACAAAGGATGCTTGCCGTAGCACTCCCAAAGGGGTCGCGCGAAGCTACCATGTGCAAAGGGTTTGGCTCCACCCTGACCGGACCCGCTCTACAATGGTATATCAACTTACCCTCCAGGTCCATAGCTTCCTTTGCGGTTCTCATTAATAAATTCGTGGAGCAATTCGCCAGCAGCAGGGACCTGGAGAAGACCTCCGACAGCCTCTACGAAATCCTCCAGCACCGAGCGGAACCCCTGCGAGGCTACATAGCCCGCTTCAATCAAGAAAAGGTGGCTATCCCCGAATACAGTATCCCCACTGCTATCTCTGTCCTCAAGAGAGGCCTACTCCCCGACGGGGACCTCTACAAGGAGCTGACCAAATACTAGTGCAAAACCATGGAAGACGTCCTATCTCGAGCCCGGGCACATGTAAAATGGGAAGAAGATGTCGCCAGCTGCGCCGAGGCGCAACGCAAGCAAGATTCAAAGACGATCACCGGAAATCGGAACCGGCGCAGATATGAGAACCGCCCGATCGAGAAGGCAGAAGGGATGGCAGTGTCCATGTGGCCATACATCTCTCACCTCTCCGTCTCAAGGCCGGAACTGATCAATGTTTTAAGGCAGATGGGCCAACAGGTCAAGTGGCCTCAGAAGATGAAAGCACCCGACTCTTTCCGGAACCCTGGTTTCTGGTGCGACTTCCACCGAGACCACGGTCACAAAACGGAGGACTGCGTCGTACCTAAAGACCGAGGTCAACGAGCTGCTTAAGAAAGGACACCTCAGAAGTTCCTTTCCGAGAAGGCCAAGAGCCATCTAAGCAAGGAGACAACGGGTAACCCCACTGAAGCTGCTCCTGTCTCGCCACCGCGACAGGACCGAGTGATCCATGTCATATCGGGCGGTTCGGAAATCAGTGGCCTAATCCATGTAGCCGCAGCAAAAAGCACCCGGAACGCTAAGCACGACCTAGAGGCAGCCAAGCCAAAACATCTGCTCCTAGGAACGGACGAAATAAGCTTCACGGCCAAGGAGCAGGAGAAAGTTCTCACCCCGCATCACGACGCCCTGGTCAAACAAACCACCGGGGAAGTAACCCTCCTCGTATACGCTGAAGGAGTCAACATGTCAACCAAGTTCCTCGTTGTCGACTGCGACTCGTCTTACAAAGTGATCCTAGGACGGCCTTGGATTCACAGCATGGGGGCCGTCCCCTCGACTCTTCACCAAATGGTGAAATTCCCTACACCCTGTGGCATAAAGGCCATCAGAGGGGATCAGGAGTATTCTCGCTCCTATTACCAGACCACTCTGAAATGAAAGACCAAGGCCTTATGCGAGTTCAACCAGATTCGAGGACACCCGACGACTAACTGCAAAGTCTTGGGAGCGAGACTGGCCGCAAAGCTACAAGCTGGAGAGCTCTCCGAAGTAACCAGCGTTAAAGATCTCATCCTTGAGACCGATCGTCCTCCAAAAACCGACAAAAGTCCACCCGCAGAAAATTCTCCTCGGAGAAATCAAGAAGGGGATAAATGCAGAAGGAGATCGGACGATAAAGGAAATGATAACAATCGTCGCAGAGTGAACATGATCATCAGAGGATCACAGTACTGCAATGGCACGGTCTCGGCCATTAAGGCCTACCAGCGAAAGGCCGAGTCAAGTGAAAATTGGCCTACGCGGTCTCCTCCCCGAGATGGTCAAAGCAACTCGATAACTTTCACGGAAGAGGAAGCCGTCAGAATCGATCAACCTCACTGCGATCCACTCGTCATAGATCTCGTCATACGAGATCTGGAAGTCGAAATAATCCTCATTGACACAAAGAGCACGGTTAATGTTATCTTCCATGACACTCTCAAGAGGATGAACATCGAACTCGAGGAAATTACCCTGATACCAAAACCATTGACGGGTTTTTCAGGCAAAACGTCAATGACTCTCGGATCAATCCGGCTACAGGTCATGGCCAAGGAAGTCACCAAGATCGTCGACGTCGCGGTGGTCGATCATCCTGCCATCTATTATATTATCATGGGAACCTCATGGCTAAACGCCATGAAAGCCGTGCCGTCTACATATCACCTGGGCATCAAATTCCCGACCCGTAGCGGGGTTGCTGCCATCTGGGGTTGTCAGAAACAGTCGCGACTTTTCTTTCTCGCAGAGCATAAGTTAGGACCAATCACAACCACTGCGATGGTAAATCGCAAATGCACGAAGTTAACTCAGCCTTCGGCCGAAAACATTTCAAAGAAAGACGACCCGACATCGTCTGCTGGAGCAAACGCCTCGGATATCGAAGTTCAGCCTGATTCCGAAGTCAACGCTGTCACTCAACCGGAAAAGAAAAACCCGGACAAAAACATTAATCCTGCCACATTCACCATGATTAAGGCGGTCATAACAGCACCAACCGTCGAGTAGAAACACTCGCCGCATAAAATAGAACTACGAGATGGCTTGATCCTCGAAAGGGGTACGTAGACAGCTCGTCGAAAGACGAGTTCAGCTATCCCCCTCTCTAAAAAGGGGGGGGGGGAGTGGGTACGTATACTCGTATACTCCCACGTTTTAAAACATGCATTATTGTACTCGAGTTTTTTAAAACTTTTACTACAATACGCATTTTATGAACTCTTACGCTTCAGCTACGCAAAAATCTTTACAAACATTAAATTCTTGTCAACGGCCGTATCTGGTCCATATCGCAAAACATTCGCAAACCTTTCAGAACTTAAAACAAATGTATAACCTTTGAAATAACAGCGAGACGTCGCCAAAGTTAGAATCAAAACGATACGAACAACTGTCCAAACGCGACAATAAAATTTCAACGAATATTTACATCCTGCTCATCGATTGGCCCCGACGAACACATCAGTCGTCCTAAACAAACGCACCCTGATCATTCTGATCCTCAAACATCTGACACAAGGATAAAAGCGCGCTATATAAAAAATCCGAAATTCTGTCAAGCACTTCCAGTTGGCTTAAAAATTGTCTCTGGATAGATGCTCGATTCACACCATACAAGTCGTATAAGCCGAGAACCTATCGCGGACTTTAAATCGGTATGAATCAGGTTGAAATCGCAACCAGAAAATCGATAGCCGGCTACTCACTGTATAAATCTTAAAAACGAAAGTAAACCTAGGTCTTGCCCTAAACCAAGCACACTGGTCTCTAAAATCTCAAGGCATGATATCTAAAAAATGATACGAGATCTTAAAACATGTCTCTCCGTCCATATCTTAACGTTCATGAAACTTCGTAAAAAAAAATAAGTAACTTTTACGAAAAATTCACATGTCGAGCAAACCAACAGATTGAACCTCTCGCTAGAACTCAATATGAGAAGACAAATCATATTTATTTCAGACATATTCAGAACAAAGTAGTTCGATAAATATTCATCATATATAAAACCGCAAAGCGGTGGGGATTCGAAGCCACCAACGACAAGCCCCGATAAAAACAAAGCGGCCAAACAAGCCCACACAAAGTCTCAACATAAAGGCCACACTCGGCCAGATACAGATAATAAAGGCCACACTCGGCCATAAACACAAGATAGGGGGAAACCTCTTCCCGTCAAATGCTAACTTCGATTCTCACAGATCAAAGTTAAAACCCCGGACATGGAAGCTCTGAATGCATCCGCAGGACAATCCACTTCCTCATCATAACCAGCAACCTCGGTCGCTGCCTCCTCCGTATCGGGAGAAACTGGGATGAGATCCCAGAGTCCCTGAATCCTCCCATCGATCGGGGAAATAAGCGCCTCAGCATGGGCATGATCGTCCATGCCACCTTTCATGAGTTCCATCTCATCCTTGAAAACAAAGTCGTCCGCCTGCGTCTTCCAGAGGGTACCAACTGAACCACGACACTCGCGAAAATCGCCCACCGAGGAATAAGCCTCCTTAGAGTTTCCATACTCGGCTTTGAACTGAGAAGCACGGTTTCTCATCACCTCGACAATCTCTCTCCTACCTCTCCTTTCCGCTTGACGGACGGCCTTGGCATGATCCTTGGCAACTTCCAAATCTCGCTCTAAACTTTCGTTTTGAACACGTGCAAGTTCTTTTTCCGCTTTCTTTGCCCTGAAGCGATAAACCATGGCCTCCTTATGGCTTGTCTCAAGGGCTGAGCAAAGCATGTTCAGACCCTGCAAAAACGACTAACGTGTTTAAAAAAGAAAGAAACTAACCCTAATGATTATGCGAGATCCTTCCGCGACTACCTTGGACCTTCCCAATTCGTCCACAGACGAAGCAGGATCGAAACTCGAGGGTAGACCAGGAAAGAACTCATCAAAATCAAGAATAGGTACCTCGCTCGAACCACTACCGTCACCATAAGCAAGGTCCGGGTCCCATCCCGGAAGAATAGAGTCATCCGGAAGACTCTATATCACCGAGATCAATGCCTTTACCCTTAGAAGGTCTCCCGTTCATTTCCTCCGCGGGAACGTCGCAAGGAGAGGGATCATCGGACTCGGAATAATTATCCGCTTCTACGCCCACTCTAAGATCGGGATGCACGAGTCTCAACGCCTTGCGAACTCTCCTTGGCGTAAAGAAGGTCCAGAAAAATGGACCATTCCTGAGGAGATCCCTCATTTCGATCACGTCTTTGGGGAATGGGTAGAGCGGGTTGATGAAGGGACTGTCATTCGGCTTGCTCCGGAACATTGGAATGCAATTCTCTTCGACGGACGCAGCATTTACACGAACAAAGAAGAAGAACTTCGTCCACGAGTTAGAGTTGGAAATAAGCCCCTTAATCACCGTCATGTATTTCCGAGGGACCAACCGGTAGAGGTGCGGTTTGGAAACAAGTTGCAGCCTTAAGATCGCTTCAAAGTGGTCATTGGTAAGGGACAGGCCATGCTCATAGCTCAGGATCACGACACCAATGAGATGCTGAAAACTGGTGGGATTCAGCTGGCTTATCGATACCTCGAAGCGGTCCAACACACGGACTATGATTTCAGGGATCGGAAACCACAGACGACAGCGCACCAAGAATGACTCGTAGCAGGTAAAGTAACCCTCCGGAGGATTATCAGCACTTTCCACTCAACAAGGAATTCGAAACTCTACCGCATCCGAAATTCGGCAGAACGCCCAAACGGCCTTAAGAAATTCACCGATGCTTCTTCTCGGCGCGCCTTTTTCGACCGAACGCTGGTTCATGACACGAAATGACTTCTCGATAGGGGGAGTAATCGAACCATATCTCGCTATCCAGTACGCCTCACCATCGGCATGATCCATCGAGTGAGGCACGAATTCAGCCTTCGGGACAAGAATATTGTCATCGTGAACACCCTCAGATGAATAACCACGGGAGGTACCTTTTTCAAAGTCTTTTTTTCTGCTAGACTTCTTTTAAACTTAAAGAAAAAAGAGAAAGAGAGGGAAAGGAAAAAAATTTCTCAAGAAACTTCTTATGAAAATAAGTGAGTGAAAATTATGAGGAAAGTTACCTCCATTCTTATAGGCATTAAAAGTTACTATTTGTCCATGGATTCTTGGATATAAACTTCGTCCAAATACGCATATCTTGCCCAAATCGCCAAACCGCACGCTAGAATCTCATCGATCCACGATTCTAACGGGCTGGGGGGCTAACTATTGGGGTCAAAAACGGACACAACGAAGTTAACATCCAAATATCCGTAAAAATCGGCATGAACGCATTTACGAAAAAGAAATCTTCGTAAAGAAATCTTTACGAAGAACCTTGCGGTGAAATCTTGCACTAATCTCAGTTGATCCATCGCAACTAAAGACCCATAGTCCAAGAACACATACATAAAACACTGGAAAATGATCCAAACAAGGTCGCCACGTAGCGACCGGTCCGCGAACGAGTCGGTCGCTACGTAGCGACCAACCCGCGAACGAGTCAATCGCTACATTGCGACCGACCAAGCCACTCGGTCGGTCGCTACGTAGCGACCGATCCAGCGCGGATCAGGTCACTACATAGCGACCGAACTGGGTCGAACGTCGATCAATGGGTACGACCCAAATTCATGCATTCTCTTCTGTTCCTTAATGCTAGCTCCAATGTACCGCTCCAATGTACCGCAGCCGTATCATTTCTCACTCCCATCGATTGGAGTTATCACTTAAAATTTACGATAAAAATCGCGGAAAGTTTAGTTTTATCGATAAAAATCGTAATAAACGTTTCGAGTCGAAAGACAGCCCAAATTGGTCTAAAACGTAGTTAGAAACCCACTTACGTTTTTTAAGGAAAAGCCCATAAATACTATGGCGGTTTATACTAAGTCCGCAAGAAAAGATAAATGTCAAATTTCCGCAGATAAATGTTAAGTTTCCGCGGATAATCATGAAGATCGAGAAAAATGGAATATCTCCATTTTCGAGTTATGACAGCTTAAGGGTAGAAGAGGAAAGCTCAAACCGACCTTGGAGGGAGTATATAAGGAGTCCTAGGCGAGAGGCACAAAGAGAACTTTTTTCAGAGCAAACTTAGCACTTAGAGAATTTAGGCAACTTTCCGTTTTTGTTTCGAGCTGTGACTCAACTAGGTTTTGCAGTCTTAGGTTGTTAGAACTAGGAATCCCACCGACAGCTCTCATAGCCAATGCTTCTACCTTTTTGTAACGCTCATACGCGAATTCGGAATAAGACTCCTTTTTGCTCTCTTTTTGATTTCTTATTTTTCTCGTCTTTATTTCGTGTTTTGATTGTTTGGCGTGTGGTTTAGCTGATATCCGGGACCTCTGAAAAATTAGGGTTTTCCTAACTTTCCTAATTTAAATGAAAATTGACAGTGCGAATTTCGGTTCCCACAAGAATGTCAGACAGGATTTGCTAAATTGTTGGCTAGGTGAATTTGGTTGCTAAGCCACGATATGGTATAATGTACTTTTGTGATTAGGACTTCCTAGATGTGGATTGCAATATTGTAGAGGTGAAGATTCTAAGTTTAAAATTATGTGAGTCTCTGCTGTTTTCAATCCTCTCTCAGAGAGACTGCTCTAGTATGTTTTGCTTGAGGACAAGCAAAATAGTAAGTCTGGGGGAGTTGATAGACCATGGATTTTACCCATTATTAGCCATGGTATATACGTGTTTTAAGGTATATTTACTACAATATAGAGTCTATTTAGAGTAATTACAAGTTCATGTACTAACTGGAAGAAAATGATGTATTTGGAGCTGTTTGGAGACCTTTTGAGCTTTGCTGGATGGTCGATTATTTATCAGAATATCGACCAACGGTTATCAAGAAATATCGATCGATTATGAGCTATTCTCATCGATCGACGGCGAAGCCACCCGAGAGTTAATGACAAAATTAGAAGATTGCAAGTTTCACAAAAGTTTCAATAATTACATTTTACGTCACTGGCCACCTATTAGGCTATATCATTAGGGTTTTGTATCATTCTAGAGGCAGACTTGCCTAGAGACATTTTAGATCTAGTTTGGAGAGAAGCAACAAGCCACCATTGGAGAAGGAGAGCTTAGTATTGGAGAGATAGATCTAAACTACAAAACATAGAAGATCTTGAACTCCCTTGCTTTCATTTACTCTATTGCTTACTCTTATTATTCATTTTATTTAAGTATTATTCAGAATATCGATCGACGGTTACCAAGAATAATCGATCAATGAAAGACTTGCATCATCGATCGATGGTGAAGCCACCAGCGAGTTAATGACAAATTAGAAGATTGCAAGTTTCAAAAAAGTTTCAATAATTACATTCTAAGTCTCTGGCCGCCTGTTAGGCTATAGTATTAGGGTTTCGTATTATCATAGAGAAGGACTTTCCTAGAGACCTTTTAGACCTAGTTTGGAGATAAGTAAGAAGCCACCACTGGGGAAAGAGAGCTTAGGATTGGAGATATAGATCTAAACTACAAAACAGAGAAGATCTTGAACTCCCGTGTTTTCATTTACTCTATTGATTACTCTTATTACTCATTTTATTTAAGTATTATTCAGACCATTATAACCATGTGCCTTATGAATATGTATGAGTAGTCTTTATTGTTAGATTTAGGTTTCTCAATAGGTTGATAAATGCATTATTGATAGGCCATGGATTTTACCCATGGTCTATAAGTATTTTAATATATATTTACTACTATATTGAGTATATTTAGAGTATTTACAGGTTCATGGACAATTTGGAGGAATATGGTGATTTTGGAGGCTTTTGAGGTGCAGAACTGCACAGACGCATCCGATGTTTAGCTATGGATGGAGACCTTCTTACCATTAGATTGAACCTATATTTTGACACAAGATATAGATTTCATTTATCTTTCCAATGCCACCAGTTTGAGGTCAATCAGCATCCTGTAGAAGAGGTTATGCATGTTTTACCGACGAGTGGTTGTTTTACATATTTTGACACAAGATCGACAGTCCTGTCGAGGAAATGAAGGACTGTCGATCGATGAAACAGCATTGGTGTCGGTCGACAGTGATGCCAGAATATGGGCTGAGCATATTTTATGACCTACTGAAGCCCATAAGCAACCACAAATTACCAGAATACCCTTGGACGACCTAAAACCCTATTTATGTGTTTTCTAAGCCATTGTTGACGACTAAGCTTTCTTGAATTCATTGTTCTTAGTTAGGAGAGAAAGGAGGAACTACTTCAGAGTCCTTCTGGAACTCCTTTAGTTTTTATAATATCTACTGCAATTTCTTATCTATTCATCTCTGATTTCTGTGACAAACTTCATGTCTGAATAGATCCACCTATTAGGTTTAGGGTTCAGATAGGATGAGGGATTAGCCCCAACTATAGATTGCTAAGTTGTAAAATTCATCTTTAGAATTGTCATTAATGCCTGTTTCTAGATTAGCTACCTAGAACTTGCCCTAGGAATTGTAGACATAAGTGATAGCTTGCATCTCATCCTGAAACCATCTTAATTGAGCTAAGACTTGCTAGAGTAAGGCGAGAGCTGATCTAGTTAGCTTAGTAAGCACATTCAACCCGCGCGCTAAAGCTTGACCAAAAGCATCGATCGATATTTTAGTCGAATAATCGGTCGACGGTTCAACAAGTGTATCGATCGATATTCCTATAGAATCATCGATCGACACTGGTCAATAGACAAACCTAGAAAGCGAGAGCCTAATGGTTTGTTTATAAGTGTTGATCTCTATAATATCATGCATACAACTTGTTAGGCATCTGTAGGATTATAATCCTAATTTCCTGAATAGAAACCCTAAGCGTAGCAAACCATCCTTCCATCAAACCCCAATCAATCAATCGAACAATTAACTTGCTCACAAAACCTGCTATTTACATTTAATCATTAAATCAACCTAGCTTAATCAATCCGATTAGATTTTTTTGGTTCCCTAGCTCCCTGTGGATTCGATCCCTAAGTACTACAACTCAATCTCTTATTTGAGAGAGTATAAATCACTCCTTAGGGTAATTTGAGTGATATCAATTACTGACTCAAACTGTTGTTACGGTGTTTAAAAATATAGTTCTTCATCTAGTTGTTCTTAAAGCTAAGTTTAGGATTGATCACCCTTTAAACTTAGATCTTAGGATTAATTGAGTTCAAGCCATTGCTTGACTTAATACCTAAAAATAAATTAGTATGATCTAACTGATTAGATACAAACGAGAGTTGATCTAGTGAGTTAGAGAATATAAATCAAACATGTTTGTAAAGCTTTCTGGAAGAAGCATCGATCGATGCAGCAATAGTTCTGTCGATCGATATTTTGAAAGGTGTATCGATCGATGTTCTTAAGGAATCATCGATCGACACTTTCTCGCGATTAACATACCATAGTTGAAATCCGAGATCCAGATTAGATGATCAGATTGATTGTATCTTAGTTTGAATTCAAGAACAATTAATATCAATAAACCCCTAAAAACCCAAATTAAGTATTTACTTATCATACCTGAGAATATACCTGAATCTAGCTATTGTCTCAACGGTTAACAACCTCAAAACAAACCAATCGAGCAATAACCTTGCTCACCAATTCATTTACTGCTTTGAAACCTATAAACAAATAAATCTAGCCTATTTCAAAGACCATAGTCTATTGTGTAATCCTAGAGTCTCGGTGGATTCGATCCCTAAGAACTACATCTGAACCTCTTATTTGAGAGAGTAATTCACTTCTTAGGGTAATTTGAGTGATATCAGTCCAGAAACGTCCCTCATTGATCCACTGTGTGCTTGTCTGGTGTGCTGCGTCCACGAAGACTCTGGATCTGATGACATAACTCCATCCATCCGAATCCCAAGGTGCCTGAAGATGGGTGTAAGCAAGCTTCCCACTGTTGACCGATCGGTACTCCATCGCATCCTGGAAATCGTTAAAATCCACCAGATTTCTCACCGACTTGAATAGCAGTGTGAGTTCACGTACTCGCACTTTGTTCGGCTCCATCTTGCACAACAGCGTGTTGGCAAGTACCTTGATGAAGTAGCCGAAAGTCGGGTGGCGAATGTCAGCCTGAGTCGCTGTCCCTGAGTCAAAGTGTCTAGTACCGATGAGTCCTCATAAAGCTGACTGTCCCGGAAATGCCGGTACAGTGCAGTAGATGTTATCGCGGTACTCGAATCCATAGATATTGCAGAGAGTCGGCAGTGTGATCATGTGTCTGATGCCTCGGATGAAGAAGGTCAAAGTACCTTTGTTCGCCCTCTTCGCCCTCCCGTTGACGTAGTAAACCTTCACTGTGGCCATGAATTGCCTTACCAGTTCGGGATAGAGGTCGTCTGATCTCGTGGCCATGTGACCGATGCCCAACTCGCTGATCATCTCTTTCAAGTCGCCCTCAAACCCAAACTTCCTTATGAGGTCCCAATCGATGAAACACGTATGCTTGATAGAAACATCCTGCCAAGCATTGTAGAACAGGGTGTCATAGTCATCCCACTGTTCTCTGATATAGCGATGGGTGTACTCTCTGCTCCTGACATCAGTATGAGGATCAGCGTAAACCTCGAAAGTATCAACGTGGTCTTGCACCTTTTCCTTTGGCCAATGATCCTGAGCACAGATTGGTGCTAGTTATGCGCTGGAGCTTCCAGTAAGATCATGGTGTCTCTTCGTCCTGCGTTCACTCATCAGCTTCCAAAGAACACAATTGAAAGGAAGAAGTTAGCGAGAGCCATGAATCAGTGGTCAGTGTCGATCAACAAACGATATCAACATCGATCGTCAGTAGAGGCGAATCATTGATCGATAAACTGGTCAGACCATCTGATGTGCCCCAGTCCATGGACCAGTCCAAGGAATCAGACCAGCATGAAGATCAGGGAGTCCCAATCGAGGTTTACTCTTCCGATCGTACCAGATAGACTAATCGAGCCGTGTACCGGATCGACCCGCGAACGTCCGGATTGGAGCTTCAGCCAGACCCACGACCAAATGATCGAAATGACCGAACTGAAGCTCGTCTTTCCAAAACAACTCGACAAGCTAGGGCTGATGGTCATGCCAGAATAAACTTAGGAAGAGCCAATTCTGATTCAGACCGCGGCTTCTCACTTTTGGCCCGTTTGGCTCGTACCGCATGCACCGGCGACTGTGCTGATGATCTTGCTTCCTTGTTCGATCCGATCATGTACTTCTCCTTTCTATATTTATCTAAGGCAAGGATCCTTAAGCTCTCAGAAGACTTGGGTCACGCTGGAACGCAACTTGTCCGATCCGAACGTCCTGCGGCCTTTGCAGAACGTCCCGCGGCCCTTGCTGATCGTTCCGCTCATCTGCTGATCATTTCCGCCTTGGACACAGCCAGCTCGGATGAATCTGGACAGGAGCCGAACGGACATCTTGACTAGTCTTCTCCATTTTCCGTGTCTTGACCAGATATAGTCAAGTTTATATTTTCTATGTCTTGTTTTCCTACAATTCTATTTATTATCTTTGACTACAAAACTCTATAAGTATGTAATCTCTTCTAAGGAATAAAGCAATCGATTTTGTCTGAATTTTCTGAGTTAAAACTCTTTGTTCTTTGTAAGAACTTGTCCTGTTTCTTGGTGAGTCATATCCAAGTAAACACTTCCTCAAATCGTTGGACTTGTGAGTCATATCAAGCAACGACGAGATATCCTTCACTTGGTGGTCTTGTGATTCATATCAAGCACCATTTGGAGTCGAGAATATCGGAGGCTTTCCCCAACCTTTGTGCGACCTTTCAATCCATTCAGTTCTCCATCCGGAGTTCATATCCAAAACAGAACCAGTAGAGTGATCCGTTTCTAGGGTCCTTCACCATCAATCGATGTTCGTTCCTGAAACCTGAAAAAACTCAGTCGATCGTAAATCGAAAATTGAGAGTATATATATCAATTATAACTGTCAAAAATCCATCATCTATCGTTCCATCAACTTAATTCATTCTAAATCACACATAATCCTCAGTTCTAGCGCAATTTCGATATCAACCCTAAAGTGTGTAAAAGATAGAAAATTTAGAGTTCATACCTTGAAACTCGGTTGATTTAGCGAGCTAAACAGATAGATGAGTGATAATCGAGAAGGCTAGGCAAAAGAATCACCAAAATCGGTCAAGAAACGAGAGAGAATTTGAGGGTCGATTGTTTCGAAGGGTTTTTTGGTTTCTAAAGAAATGTTTTGTTAAGTGTCGAGTTATATAGTTCGCGACTCGAGACTCGGCGTCGGTCGATGCAATGTGTTCGTAATCGTTCGACGTTTCCATATATTTCTTTTAGTTTGTTGGTTTTTATTGTATATATATTATTATATTTATTATTATATATTTATATTTTTTGAAGAAAAATGATAGCATATGCTAACTAGACTTAGGGTTTTTAATCAGGAAACCTGGGATTATAATCCTATAGATACCTAATGAGTTACATGCATGATAATGTAAAGCTCAACTACTTAGTTAACAAGTCAATCAGCTCTCGCATGTTTTGACTTGTCTATTAACTAGATCTAATGATCTCAACTATCGTATGTCGATCAATTAGAAAGTGTCGATCGATGATCCTATAGGGATATCGATCGATACACCTTTCGCTCCGTCAATCGATTATGCAATAATGATATCGATCGACGCGCTTCTAGTTAAGCATTATGCGCGGGTTGAATGGTAGCTTACTAAGCTCACTATATCAGCTCTCGCCTTATTCATAGCAAGAAACTTAGCTCAGTTAGAATGTTTTCAGGATGAGAATGAAGCTCTCGCTTTTGTCTATCAATCCTAGGGCAAGTTCTAGGTAGCCAATCAAGAAACAAGCAATAATGAACAATCCTAATGACAATTCCCACAACTCAGCAATCTATAGTTGGGGCTAATCCCTCCTAACCTATTTAAACCCTAAAATCTAACAATGGAACTACTCAGACATGGCCAAGCAATTCATAACAGCAATTAGGTAAGAAAACTTCATTAAAATAGTAAATAGATATTAATGGAGTTCCAATCACAAATTATAACTTTGGATCTTCTCTCCAATCTATCAAAATCGTACAAAACCTTGCTGTGAAAATAATAAAACAAGAAAGCACCCCTTTTGCCTCTAACATGGAGGCAAAGCTTATATAATTAGGTTAAAACTCGTCAGGGGTAATCTTGTAAATTGGTGAAGATTTAGGCTTCAAGTTGGCTGTGACCAAACGGGCCTTCTGCGCGCTTCGCTATCGATCGATGTCAAGACATGAACATCGATCGATTATTCCTCTTCAATATCGACCGATGGTCGAGCTCGATGGTCATCTCGGGTGCATGCTCCAAATATCTCCAAAATGCTCCAAAATTATCACTTATCTCCAAATCACTCCTGATCCTATAAATATGCTAAATAGACTCTATAATACAATAATTAATAGTTAAAGCACTTATAAACCATGGATGAAAATGGGTCAAATCCATGGTGTATCAACTCCTCCAGCAAAACAAACAGGCAGTCTCTCTGAAAGAGGTTTGAAAACAGCAGGGGCTTACATGATTTAAAATTTAGAATCATCACCTCTACAATATTGCAATCCACATCTAAGAAGTCCTAATCACAAAAGCACATTATATCATATCCTAGCTTAGCAACAAAATTCATCTAGCCAACAACTTAGCAAATCTTGTCTGACATTTTCCTCTACCAACCTCATTTCTTAGCATAAATAAAAGTGCAGGCTTTACCTTGGGGGTATCAATCACAGGATGCAAGGACTTTCAAACAAGTATCTGGACCTGCAGGTAAACATTAGTTCCTATCCTCTCTCTCTACTAATTTTCTCTCTTAGTCAAATTCTGCTTATATTTGCAAGATCATTGACCAAGATTGGACAGGCTTCCATGAATCAAGCCTTAATGGTGGTTTCCACCAAGTCCTGTTCTCTTCTTTTTGACCAATATCCTAGGATTATTTGTGAAGCAAGCCTTAATGGTTGTAGCCAACAAGTCATGTTCTAATCCTTTACCTATATAATTCTTATGAAGCAAGCCTTAATAGTTGTAGCCACCAAGTCCTTTTCGAATTATGTCCTAGTAAATCCCTAATAGATAAATATCATAATATTATTATTATTTTTTTTTAATTCAAAAATAGAGAGAGAAATGGTGATAAATCGATTTACATAAGGCTTTACCTTCCAGACTTGTTTGAAGAATCCGATCTCATGTACACCAAGCCCCAAGACAAGCAGTTTTGTCAAGTTTAGTGTTGGAGGTGAGCTTTGGTTCCTTCAAACAATCTCAACAAGTGTGGATAGTTGACATGTTGATCCACTTTAGTATCTTTAGTACTATCTGCAATCAGTAAGTCTAGAATGGTGCTAAAGAGTGGTTAGATAACAAGCAAAAATCTAAAAATTCATTATCCCCTTCTTGACTCAATAAAAACTGTTTTTTTTTTAAACGTTTTAATAAGACGGATAAATAGATTACTATGAATAAACCTCCCCCCAGACTTAAACTACATTGTCCCCAGTGTAAATTCAGTCTGAGTTATGGTGAGAACTAAATAATAAGGACTCATTGTAACAAGTTAGAACGATATACCAGACCGGAATGGATGTCGACCGATGTAAGGATGTTGATATCGGTCGCGGCAAGTAAGGCAATGTTGATCGATGTCGACAGCTTCTCGTCGGTCGATACTCACAGCAATCGTCTACTCGGTTTTTTTTTTTTTTATATGACCAGCAATAATTAAAAACCAACATAAATAGTATATTAAGAAAAACTAAATAAATATTACCTAATAGTGGGTTGCCTCCCACTCAGCGCTTTGTTAATGTCATTTAGCTTGACTTTGGAGGTGATATGGCTAGTAGTGTTAAAAACTGGAACTTGTTGGAAAACAAGTATCCATCCCTTCTCTGCGCTTGTTGAACCATGTACCAGTGAAGTCTCTAATTGCTTCATCCCCTCTGCGCCATTTTTCATTCATTGTTGCAGTTGTGTTTTCCATCCTCTGCAATCTATCTCCAAGACTCTCAAGGTTTAACTGATATCTTCTAAGTGTGGCGTAAGTGTCAGTTGAGATCTCCTCTCCATGGTAATATGTGTTAGACGTTTCTGATGTCACCTTTGGTACTAGCCGGCCTCAGTTTGTAGCGTCGTCGACCGATGTTCGTTGATGAATGTCGGTCGATTTGTTTTTGCGTCTGTCGATCGATGCAGATGCTTCTGGTCGACGGGCAATGTAACTCTGAATCTCCACCAATTCCCGTTGCATAGCTTCATTCTTGGAAGTCAAAGCACTAATGCTAAGATCCATTGGGAAATAGATGTCATCACATCTCCCATCAAGCCTCTCTTCTGTAGTTTCCAAAGCTCTGTAGATCCCCTCTACCAACTGATCTATCTCTTCTCTGGTGTGAAAATCTTGTGGAGACTTCATCGGAGGTGAGTGTGGTGGAATGTTGTCGACAGATGCTGGTATGCAGTTATCGATCGATGTGTGTAAGCGATTGTCGATCGATGCATGATGCCTTATGTCGATCGATGTATGGCGAGAAGTGTCAGTCGCGTGCTGAATTCTGGCTATGTCTTGCTTCATCTCCTCCACGCAAGTAGTCAGCTAACTGATACTATCATTCAATGGATAGTAGACACCATCAAGTTTCATCTGGAAGGCTTCTTTGTTCTTCTCTTGTTCTCCACAAACTCCATAGAACATCTTTTTGATCTCGTCCTTGGTGTAGATCTCTGGTACCAGTTTTGTCTATGTCAATGAGGTAGCATGTTCAGGAAAACATATGTAACTTGGCTCATCTCGCGAAGCTCTTTCCTGAAGTCTTATGATATCTCTGTTGTGAACACGAATGGTGTGTCCCTCTAGATCTCTGGCGTATCCCTAATAATCTCTGTAAACTCCATTCTCATCCTTCTCTTCTAGTAGAATTTCTGGGTACCGTAGATATCAAAGGCTCTTCTTCGAATTATGGCTGTCTGTCGACCGATGTTGGGACGTCAACGTCGATCGATGGTCGAGTGGGATGGCGAGACCTTTGTTTAAAGCTTTTGTCTATGCCACCAGCTGTGTCATAGAACTCCTTTGTAACCTTCTGTTGGTGTTCTGGAATGTGTTGGGGTCGAAAACGGTTACGACGAAGTTAACGTCCAAATCCCCGAAGAAGAAAAACGTAGAAAACTTCTTCGACAAAAACTTTTTCGAAATAGATTCTTCTTTACGAAAACCTTTGCGGAAGAAACGCGAATCATCGGACAAGAGCTCGAGAAGGATCGTTATGCAGCGACCAAACACGTGCTCCGCTCGGTCGCTACGTAGCGACCGAGTTCGAGCCAAAGCTTAGTCGCTACGTAGCGACCAAACGTCCATTCCGCTCGGTCGCTACGAAGCGACCGAGCTCGAGCCTGAGCTCGAGCGTTTGCTCGGTCGCTACGTAGCGACCGAGCTCGAACCAAAGTTCGGTCACTACGTAGCGACCGAGCTCTTTCGAAACGTCGATACGACATCAGTCCATGCATTCTCGTCTACCCTTCGATGCTATCTCCCGAATACCGTAGCGAACCCATCTCACGTTCCCCGCCATTTCTAAGTTATCAATCAAACTTTACCGTAAAAACCGCGGAAAGTTAATTCTTTATCGAAAGAAGCCGTAATAAACGCTTCGAGTCGAAAGACGTCCCAAAGGGACCTAAGACATGACTCGAGGCCCAACTTACGATTTCTTAACCAACAGCCCGTAAACCACATGTCGGTTTACGCTTGGTTCGCAAGGGAAGATAAATGTCAAGTTTCCGCGGATAAATACGAAATTTTGAAGATAATTACGAAGATCGGAAAAAATGGAATATCTCCATTTTTATGCTATGACGGCTTAAGGGCAGAAGAGGAAAAGCGTAAACCGACCTTGGAGCCAGTATATAAGGGGTCCTAGGCGAGAGGCATGAGGGAGGAACTTTTTCAGAGAAAACTTAGCGCTCAGAGCAATTAGGCAACTTCCCGTTTTTGTTATTTCGAGCTGCGACTCAATTAGGTTTAGCCGTCTTAGGGTTGTTAGAACTAGGAATCTAGCCGACAGCTCTCGAGCCCAGGCTTATACCTTGTTGTAAACGCTCATACGCAAATTCGGAATACGACTTCTCTTTGCTCTCTTCTTACGATTTTTATACTTCTTCGTTGTCATTATTGTGTTCTGATTTGCTTGGCGGGTGGTATTAGCAGATATCCGGGACCTCTGGGAAATTAGGGTTTTCCTAGTTTCCTTATTTAAACGGAAATCGACAGTGCGAATTTCGGTTCCCACAGTTTGGCGCTAGAAGGAGGGGGGGGTACAGATCAATCTAACCCGCAAAAACCACTCAATGATCAGGAACGATATGCAAGACTCAACGTGCGCGAACATCATCTCGTTCAAGGGGGGAGCAATAGTCGATCGAGCCAAACCTCAAAACGATCTCCTTGTTATCGAACTGACGATCCGAGATATCGACGTCGCAAGGGTGCTAATCGACACCGGAAGTTCGGCCAATATCATCTGCAAAGATACTCTCGAAAAAATGGGCATCGATCAATTCGAAATCGTGAAATACCCTAGCCCACTATTGGGACTTTCGGGAGAAACGACCATGGCTTACGGATCGATTAATTTCGCAGTCAAAGCCGGAACCGTGATAAGAGTCATAGAGTTTCTAGTTGTTGACCGTCCTGTGTCTTACAACGTTATCATGGGAACGCCATAGTTGAACGCCATGCGTGCCATCCCATCCATGTACCATCTTTGCCTCAAGTTTCCAACCCCTAACGTAATCGAGGTAATATGGGGAAACCCAAGAGTATCACAGGTGTGTTACGCCGCAGAACAAAAACGAAAAAAGACCAGACCTCGAGACCGTTCCTAGAAAAACGGAGAAAAAGGTCTCCGACCAAGGTTCGCGAAGTCAAGATTCGGCTGAACTCTACTGGCAGTCTCGTAACATCGCGGCCCTAGAGGAAAAACACGAACTAACTTGCGAGCCTGTGGTCACAGTCTGTCTCGATGAAGCATCTCTGGAATGATGCGTCGAAATCGGAGCCAATCTCCGCGAGCCGTTGAGGACAGAGTTCGTAACCTGTCTAAAAAAGAACCTCAATACTTTCGCATGGGCCGCGGAAGATATGCCAGGGATTGACATTGACATAACGTGTCACGAATTAAATATCGATCCGACTTTCAAGCCCGTCAAACAAAAAAGGCGGAAGCTAGGACCTGAACGAGCTTCTGCGGTCAATGACGAGGTCGAAAAATTGCTCTGAGCTCAAGCCAAGCTTGGTCGCTACGTAGCGACCGAGCATAAAGTTTGACTCATGACTCCGAGTGATGAGAAACAAAGAATGGTTTAGCCATGGCATACGGGAGATAGCATTAAAGAGTAGACGAGAATGCATATCAGCGGGAAGATTTTTTTTTATCGAAGAAACCGTAATAAACGTTTCGAGACCTAAAACGCAACTCAAAGCCCACTTACGTTTTCTTAACCGAAAATTCATAAGCCTTATAACGGTTTATGATTGGTTCGTAAGGCAAGTTTCCGCGGATAAATATGAGGTTTCCGAAGATAATCACGAAGATCAGGAAAATTGGAATATCTCCATTTTAGAGCTATGACAGCTTAAGGGCAGAAGGGGAAAGGCGCAAACCGATCTAGGAGAAAGTATATAAGGAGTCCTAGGTGAGAGGCAAAGGGGATTCGGAAACACAGCAAACTTAGCAGTTAGAGCAATTTAGGCAATTTAGGCAATTTTCCGTTTTTGTTATTCGAGCTGCGACTCAATTAGGTTTAACAGCTTTAGGGTTTTAGAACTAGGAATCTTGCCGACAGCTCTCGTAGCCCAAGCTCTGACCTTGTTGTAAACGCTCAAACGCAGACTCGGAATAAGAACTATCTCTCTCTCTTTTTCGATTTCTTATTTTTCTTGGCTTTATTACGTGTTCTGATTGCTTGGCGTGTGGTTTAGCAGATATCCGGGACCTCTGGGAAATTAGGGTATTCCTAACTTTATTTATTTAAATGGAAATCGACAGTGCGAATTTCGGTTCCCACAGTTTGGCGCTAGAAGGAGGGGGGGTACGGATTACTCTAACTCATAGCCGCAAAACTCTTGATCAAAACAATGTCTGGAAATACGAAAGACAAAATCGCAGTTCGCAACAACGCTGGTAAGACAGCTCCAGCCGCCACTTCGCCTACGGCCAACGCTTAGGCAAACGCCACAGTTCTTGAGAAAATCGAAAACCTAGCCGCGACTCTTCGCCACAGGAAGTGCAACGAAACAAGCTCGCGATTTCTCTGTCTAAACGTAAAGGGAAAAGATAAATTTTATCAAACCTCGTATGTTTGGCTCATTACCGAACTAAAGAAGTCTCAACGCGTAGGGGTTTTACCAAAACACGTTTTCCAAAAACTTTTCAGAAAAGTAAAACTTGCTCTCCCCTAAACCGCAGAAAAACCTTAGGTTAATCGCGGAAAAAGGAAGCACAACAAATCTGGTACATAACTCGCCGCTGTACTTCTTCTGAATATCTTTCGGAAAAATCCTAGATTTATCGTAGAAAAAGGAAGCGCAACAAATCTGTTATGAAACCCCCACTGCTGTACTTCTTCCAAATAACTTTCAGAGTAACGAAGTTAATTTCTATAGAATCACTCAAAACCTAAAACGGCTAACGAAGACTAGATAAAGCAAAAGAGGAGATCGTATCCCCACCGCTAAAACATTTTCTGAAGCCTAGAGTTTCGTAAGAATTCAAGTATCACTTCCATAGTAACAAATTCCGCGAGTTGTAGATGTTTGTCACCTAAATCTTACTTCGGAAAAAACTGCTCGAAACTTCCACGGATCAATCCCACGGATAAGAGAAAAACTTCTGACTAAGTTTGGTTGCAATAACTAGCCTCGTCACAGCTCTCGTACAGCCAAAACTTGAAAACCTCTTTACGGAACAAATCTCGTAAAAATTATGCTCGACAACATCTTGTGAAATAACCTTCGCAAAAATTAAGCTCGACAACATGTTACGAAACAACTTTCGTAAAATTAAAATCGATAACATTTTGCGGAATAACTGTCGTAAAATTGACCGACCAAGCCACTCGGTCGGTCGTTACGTATTGAGCGACCAAGAAGCTCGGTCGGTCGCTACGTATTGAGCGACCTAGCCACTCGGACGGTCGCTACGTATTGAGCGATCAAGCCACTCGGTCGGTCGATACGTATTGAGCGACCTAGCCACTCTGTCGGTCGCTACGTATTCAGCGACCTAGCCACTCGGTTGGACGCTATGTTTTGAGCGATCAAGCCACTCGGTCGGTCGCTACGTATTGAGCGACCCAGACACTCGGTCGGTCGCTATGTATTGAGCGACCTAGTCACTCGGTCGGTCGCTATTCATGAGCAACCAAGCCACTCGGTCGGTCGCTACTCATGAGCAACCAAGCCACTCGGTCGGTCGCTACGTATTGAGCGACCTAGCCACTCGGTTGGTTGCTACGTAGCGACCGACCCGCGAATGAGTCGATCGCTATTATTTTTTCAGAAAAACTTTCCTAAAACTAAAGTGGGCAACATATGACAACCTTCGAAAATCTAATAACCGCCTGTTTCCATGGTCTCACCATCCTTCCTCTCGCGCCTTGATCTGTGGCCAAAACTTCATCACCTGGCGAGTCTTCCTGATCATCCTTGGCATCTCTCGATCGTCCCTGGCTATTCCTATACGCTAAAAAGTGTTCGACGAGATGCCTATTCATTTTCGTAAATCCAATGATACTAAAATTGAAACATGGATCACGAAAACCGCAATATTGGCAGCAGCCAAAACGCGGCCAGGAATGTAGAGAAGTGCAGGAAAAATTAATATTCCTGCTATTCGAAGTGGGCAGACAGACACAAAAAGAGAAGGGCAAATGAGCAAGCAAAACGGAGAAGAGGCTAACCCGAATCTTCGACAGAACTAAGGTATTTCCGACTTGAAATTTTTGAAATCAGACATAGTATAGCGAACGGTTACGACGAAGTTACAACGAAGTTAATGTCCAAATCTCTGCAAAAAGTCAGCGTGAGCATTTTTTTTACGAAATCTATTCTTCGTAAAAATATCTTTACAAAGAGCCTTGCGGTAAAATCTTGATCTGATCTCGATCGAACCAAATACCGATTATCCCAAGGAAACAGACACGTATCCAAACCGGCCACGGACAAGCTCGAGCATGGTAATTGGATCACGCGCAAGCCAAGCTCGGTCGCTACATAGCGACCGAGCACGCACACGGCTCGGTCGCTACGTAGCGACCGAGCACGCATATGGCTCGGTCGCTCCGTAGCGACAAAGCTCGAGCCAAAGCTCGGTTGCTACATATCAACCGAGCACGCACACGGCTCGGTCTCTACGTAGCGACCGAGTACGTAAGGGGCTCGGTCGTTACGTAGCGACCGAACTCTCCCAGAACGTCGATACAATACGAATCCATGCATTCTCGTCTACTCTTTAATGATATCTCCCGTGAGCCATGGCTAAACCATTCTTTGTTTCTCATTACGCTAAGTCATCAGTCAAACTTTATCATAAAAACCGCGGGAAGTTTGTTTTTATCGAAGAAACCATAATAAACATTTCGAGTCGAAGACGGCCCAAAGAGACCTAAAACGCACCTCGAACCCCACTTACGATTTCTTAGCAAAAACCCCATAAGCCGTATGACGGTTTATGCTTGGTTCGTAAGGCAAGATAAATGTCAAGTTTCCGTGGATAAATGTGAAGTTTCCGGAGATAATCACGAAGATCGGGAAAATTGAAATATCTCCATTTTTGATTTATGATGGCTTAAGGGCAGAAGGGGAAATGCGCAAACCGACCTAGGAGAAAGTATATAAGGAGTCATAGGCAAGAGGCAAAGGGGGATTCAACACACAGTAAAACTTAGCACTTATAGCAATTTAAGCAATCTTCCGTTTTTGTTATTCGAGCTGCGACTCAATTAGGTTTAGCAGCTTAGGGTTTTAGAACTAGAAATCTCACCGACAGATCTTGTAGTCCAGGCTCTTACCTTGTTGTAACGCTCAAACGCGAATTCAGAATAAGATCTACTTTGCTCCCTTTTCGATTTCTTATATTTTATCGTTTTTATTTCTCTGATCGCTTGGCGTGTGGTATTAGCAGATGCTAACGCCGCGACGCTCGAGGAGTTCAAAAAGATGTTCTCCGCCTACGAAAAAAGGTCAGAAGAACAGGACAAACTTGTGGATACCTTGACGAAAAAGGTCCAAACCTTAACGGAAAGCAGTCCTCCCCCGCCGATCTACAAAAATCCGCGGAAGAAAACTCGACTTCGCAACCCCACTCGACAGGCCTGGAACAACGCGGGAAAGTCCATCTGGACAGATCCCCAGCGAAACATCCCCTGCCGAGAAACGGAACTCTGAAAGTCCTCTACCTCCTGCAAAGGACACAGAGGTCGATTAAGTCAAGCATGTCTACTTGGATCCAAGCGACGTCTCCAACGATACTGAGGAGGACGCTGACAGAAATCCGAGAAGAACCAGAAGCCGATCGGTTCGGGAAGGCTCCCCGTTCGATAAACCAATGAAGGAAGAGGAGGAAAACCTCTACTGGATCGAACAGGAGGAGCTGGCCGAGAAACAGGCCGAGATTACTCGCAGCAAACACCGACAAGCTTGGAAATTTGCTGGCGAGAAATCGGATATACGCGACATTCGCAACTACATAACCAAAACTGCAGCGGAAGTAAGGGCCATGAAATCTCAGATCCATCACGCTACCAGCGCTGCCCCAGAGATCGACAGACTGCTCGAGGGGTCTCGGAAGACACCCTTCACCGCTCGCATCTCGGATACGAGGGTATCTGACCCAGGAAAAATCAAAGTACCGAAGTTCGATGGTACGACTGATCCTAAAGCGCACCTCCAGGCTTTCCACATCACGATGGGAAGGGCCAGACTGAAGGATAGCGAAAAGGATGCCGGCTACTGCCGTCTGTTCGTCGAAAATCTGGAAGGAGCGGCGCTCGAATAGTTTGCACGCCTTAAGCAAAACTCCATCAGAAGTTTCCGACAGCTCGCGTCAGAATTCCTCAAACAATACTCTATGTTCATAGATAGAGAATCATCCGATGTCGACCTTTGGAGTCTGTCCCAGAGGGAAGACGAACCCCTCCGCGAGTTTATAAGCCGGTTAAAGCTGGTTATGTCTAGGGTTAGCGGGATAAGCGACAAGGTGGCCATAGACGCGCTCAGAAAAACGCTCTGGTACAAGTCGAAATTCAGAAAATGGATAACCCTCGACAAAACACGGACCATCCAAGAGGCCCTCCACAAGGCAACGGACTACATCATAATCGAAGAGGAAACAAAAATTTTGTCGCAGAAGCATAAACCGACAAAGCCGTCCTCGAAAGATGTAGACCAAAGGATGAAAAAGAAAAAGTCTCGTAACGATAAGCACGTCCATCACGAGGGGGAAGAACTCCAAGGGGCGCATAACTACGCGATCAATTCAGATCAAGGCTGAACCACGGGTAATAGGTGGACCCGTAATCAAGGATACGACGTAAACACCTTTTGCGAGTTCCACCAGACCCGAAGACACTCCACGACTAACTGCAAAGTCCTGGGAGCGATATTGGCCGCGAAGCTACTAGATGGAGAGCTCTCCGAAGTAACCAGCATAAAAGATCTCATCCTCGAGACCGATCGCCCTCCAAAGACGGACAGGAATCCGCCCGCGGAGAATTCCCCTCAAAGAAACCAATCATGGGATAAACGCGGAAGAAGACCAGAAACGATAACAATCGTCGCAGAGTCAACATGATCATCAGAGGATTGCAGTATTGCAACGACAAGGTCTCGGCCATCAAGGCTTACCAGCGAAAGGCTGAATCAAGTGCAAACTGGCCTACGTGGTCTCCTCCCCGAGATGGTCAAAATAACTCGATAACTTTCATGAGAGACGAAGCCGGCGGAATCGATCAACCTCACTGCGATCCACTCGTCATAGATCTTGTCATACGAGATCTGGAAGTCGCGAAAGTCCTCATCAACACGGGAAGCACGGTTAATGTTATCTTCCGTGACACTCTCAAACGGATGAACATTGAACTCGGGGATGTTACCCCAATGCCAAAACCGCGTACTGTGTTTTAGGCGAAGTATCGATGACTCTCAGATCGATCCAGCTACCAGTCATGGCCAAGGAAATCACAAAAATCGTTGATTTCGCGGTGGTCGATCATCCTGCCATCTACAACGTGATCATGGGAACCCCATGGATTAACGCCATGGAAGTCATTCCGTCTACATATTACCTTTGCGTCAAATTCCCGACCCAGAGCGGGATCGCAGCCATCTGGGGTTGTCAGAAACAGTCACGCCTTTGCTTTCTCGCAGAGCATAAGTTAAGACAAATCACGACAACCGCGATGGCAACTCGCAAACGCACGAAGTTAGCTCAGCCTTCGGCTTAAAACACTTCAAAGAAAGACGATTCAACATCGTCTGCTGAAGCGAACGCTTCGGACATCGAAACTCAGCACAATTTCGAAGTCAACGCTATGACTCAACCGGAAAACCCGGACAAAAAGTTGACCCTGCCACAGTCTCCACGATTAAGGCGGTCAGCACGGGAACAACCGCCAAGTAAGAACACTCGCGGCATAAAACAGAACTACGAGATGGCTTGAACCTCAAAAGAGGTACGTAGGCAGCCCGTCGAAAGATGAGTTCAGCTATCCCCCTCTCTAAATTGGGGGGGGGGGGTGGAGTGGGTACGTATACTCGTATACTCCCACGTTTTAAAAGATGCATCATTGTAATCGAGCTTTTTAAAACTTTTACTACAATATGCATTTTTTTCGAATTCTTACGCTTCAGCTACGCAAAAAGTCTCAGGACGCGCTTAAAAATAAATTCTACAAACATTAGACTCTTTTCAACGGCCTTATCTGGCACAAATCGCAAAAGCCCTCATTCTTCAACACCTAAAACATATGTAGTCTTCGAAACAACAGCGAGACGTCACCAAGTTAAATTCGAAACTCTACAAACAACTGTCCGAATGCGACCATAAAATTCTCAACGAGTATTTACACCCTGCTCGTCGATTGGCCCCGACGAACACACCAGCCGTCTTAAAGGAACACAACCTGATCATTCTTCTGATCCTCGTACATCCAACACAAGGATAATAGGGCGCTACAAAAAAAAAAATCCAAAATTTTGGTCTAGCACTTCCAGTTGGCTTAAAAATTGTCTCTCGAGAGATGCTCGATTCATGCCATACAAGTCGTATAAGCCGAGAATCTATCGCGGACTTTAAATTGGTACGAATCAGGTTAAAGTCGCAACACGAAAATCGATAGCCGGCTAGTCACTGCATAAAACATTAAAACCGAAAGTAAACCTAGGTCTTGCCCTAAACCCAGCGCATTGGTCTCCTACATCTCAAGACATGATATCTAAAAATGATACGAGATCCTAAACCATGTCTCTCCGTCCATATCTTAACGTTCACGAAAACTTCGTAAAAGTAAAGAAGCGACTTTTACGAAAATTCACATCTCAAGCGAACCATCAGATTGAACGTCTCGTTAGAAGTAAATATAAGACGACAACTCATATTTATTTCAGATACTCAGAACAAGGTACTTCGATAAATACTCATCATATATATAAAACCGCAGAGCAGTAGGGATTCAAAACCACCAACGGCCAGCCCTGATAAAAACAAAAGCGGCCAAAAAGGCCCACACAAAATCTCAGCATAAAGGCCACACTAGGCCAGATACAGATAATAAAGGCCACATGGCCATAAACACAAGATAAGGGGAAGTCACTCCCCGACAAATACCAACTTTGATACTCACAAATCAAAGTTAAAATTCCTGGACAAGGAAGCTCTGAATGCATCCGCGGGATAGTTCACTTCCTCATCACCACCAGCAACCTCAGTCGCGACCTCCTCCGTATCGGGAGAAACCGGGACGTGATCCCAGAATCTCTAGATCCTCCCATCGATTGGGGGAATAAGCGCCTCAGCGTGGGCATGTTCCTTCATGCCATCGTTCATGTCCCTCATCTCCTCCTCAAAAATGAAGTCGTCCGCCTGCGTCTTCCAAAGGGTGCCAACTGAACCGCGACCCTCGTGAAAATCGCCCACCAAGGAATAAGCATCCTTGAGGTTTCCATACTCAGTCTTGAACTGAGAGGCACGGTTTCTCATCACTTCGACGATCTCTCTCCTACCCTTCCATTCCGCTCGGCGAACAGCCTTCCCGTGGTCCCTAGCTATTTTCGAATTTCGCTCCAAAATCTCGTTTTGCATACGAGCAAGGTCCTTTTCCGCTTTCTCCGCCTTGAAGCGATAAACCATGGCCTCCCTATGGCTCGCCTCAAGAGCTGAGCCGAGCAAGTTTAGACCCTGCAAAAATGACAAACACGTTAAAAAAAATGAAAAAACGCATGACCATATCCGCAAAATTTCTAAAAAAAAAGAGGGCAACTAACCCCATTGATTATACGAGATCCTTCCGCGACTATCTTAGACCTTCCCATTTCGTCCACTGATGAGGGGGGATCGAAACACGAGGGTGGACCGGAAAAGAAATCGTCAAAATCTGGGATAGGCGCCTCGCTCGTACCGCTACCGTCACCATAAGCAAGGTCTGGATCCCATCCTGGGAGAATAGAATCATCTACGGAAAAGTCTATATCACCAAGGTCAATGCCTTTGCCCTTCGGAGACCTCACGTTTATCTCCTCAGCGGGATCGTCGCAAGGAGCAGGGCCATCGGACCCAGAATCACTGTCCGTTCCCACGCCCCCTTCGAAATCAGAACAAACGAGCCTCAACGCCTTGCGAACTCTCTTCGGCGTAAAGGACGTCCAGAAAAACAGGCCATTCCTGAGGTGATCCCTCATTTCGACCGTGTCCTCAGGGAATGGAGGGAGCGGGTTGATGAAGGGACCGTCATTCAGTTTACTCCCAAACTCCCATAACTTCTGTTGTTGTTGTAGTTGTTGTTGTAGGGTTTCTGGTATTGTTAATTTTGGTTGAAATTACCCTTATTTCCATAGGAGTTTCTGTTTCCACCCTTGTTTCCAGAACCTTAGAATCCAGTTCCACCAATGTAGTTCACCTCTTCTTCTTCCTCTGCAGCCTCTGCATCTTCAACCAAGCAGACCTGCTTCCTAAGAAGCTTGTGAACACTATCCACCTTTGCCTTCACCTCATCCATTTGATCGTTCCCAAGGATGGTGGCAGATCTTTTCCTCTCAAAATCAGTGTTCTTGGTGCTGATGCTAGATTCTAGGTTTTCAATAACCTTTACTGCCTCTTATGGATTCCTGGTGTTGAAGTTTCCATTGCTGGAAGCATCAAGAGCCATCTGGTACTGCACCGCGATGCCTCTGTAGAAAGTACTGAGCAGCTGGACTTCATTGAATCCATGGTGTGGACACTCTCTCTGATAAGACTTGAATCTGATCCAAGAGCCTCTGAATGATTCTGCAGACTCCTGAGTGAATGTAGCAATCCTGCTCCTCAAGTCTTCAGCACATGCTTCATTAAAGAAATTGCATAAGAATGCATTATTGATGTCGCTCCAGGATGTGAGAGATCCTGGTAGTAACTGCTTAAGCCAATGTGAAGCTTCTCCAGCAAGTGAGAACTTGAAGAGCTTGCATAAGAGATAATCCTTAGGGACTCCCTTGACCTTAATAGCAGATATCAGATCCTCGAACCTCTCCAAATGGTCCATAGGATGCTCGTGAGATAATCCATGGTAGGGTATCTGTCCCACAAGTGTGTAGTATTGCGCCTTCTATTCGAAATCCCTTTGAATAGTGGGAGCACGAATGGCTGATCTGTTGGTGTAGTATTGATCTGGACGGTTATAATCAGCCAACGTTTTGGTTCACGCAGCCTCATCTAAAGGTAGAGTAGTGCCTGTAGCATTAGCATCAGGCTCAGGGATTTCAGCCCCCTGAGCATCTATCCTCTGACCTGCTGCATTACATAGATGACCTTCCTGGTCATGCAGGTCTCCCTTATCATCTCGTACAAGTATCAAAGTCGCAACCATGTCTCACGGCACAGTATCGATCGATGTCTGGTGGAAGATGTCGGTCGATAGAAGATGAATGTCTTCGGTCGACGGTGGTGAGCGAGTATCAGTCGACGAGACTAGTGTCTGGGTCGATGATGGTTGAACGAAATCGAGCGACAAACAAGTGTTGTTGTCGATCGATGAGGAGCATGCTTCTTTGCGGATTGAACGCTCCAAACTTGTAGGATCTGGTGAGAATAGCAGTTGAGTTTCCTTGTTGCTTCTGGTACTGCTGGGCATGTACCTGAAAATCCAAGAAAAAATTTATGTCAAAAACTTAACAAAAAATTAGATCGAATAGGCGATCAAAGCTCCCCGTCAACGGCGCCAAATTTGATACCACTCAATTTACCCTAAGGAGTGATTTATACTCTCTCAAATAAGAGGTTGAGTTGTGGGACTTAGGGATCGAATTCACAGGGAGCTATGGAACCTAAGAATCTAATATGATTTGTTAAGCAGGATGATTTAATGATTTAAATGTAAATTACAGTTTTTATTGAACAAATGTTTGTTCAATTGATTGGTTGAGGTTTTTGGTGCTTAAAAGGTAATAGCTAGACTTAGAGTTTTTATTCAGGAAACTTGGGATTATAATCCTACAGATGCCAAATGAGTTGCATGCATGATAATGTAAAGCTCAACTACTTAGTTAACAAGTCAATCAGCTCTCGTATGTTTTGACTTGTCTATTAACTAGATCTAATGATCTCAACTATCGTATGTTGATCAATTAGAAAGTATCGATCGATGATCTTATAGGGATATCGATCGTTGATCCTATAGGGATATCGATCGATACACCTTTCGCTCCGTCGATCGATTATGCAATAATGATATCGATCGACGCGATTCTAGTTAAGCTTTATGCGCGGGTTGAATGGTAGCTTACTAAGATCACTAGATCAGCTCTCGCCTTACTTATAGCAAGAAACTTAGCTCAGTTAGAATGTTTTCAGGATGAGAATGAAGCTCTCGCTTTTATCTATCAATCCTATGGCAAGTTCTCGGTAGTCAATCTAGAAACATGCATTAAGGAACAATCCTAATGACAATTACCAGAACTCAGCAATCTATAGTTGGGGCTAATCCCTCCTAACCTATTTAAACCCAAAAATCTAAAAATGGAACTACTCAGACATGGCCAACCAATTCATAACTGCAGTTAGGTAAGAAAACTTCATTAGAATAGTAAATAGATATTAATAGAGTTCCAATCACAAATTATAACTTTGGATCTTCTCTCCAATCTATCAAAATCCTAGAAAACCTTGCGGTGAAAATAATAAAACAAGAAACCACCCATTTTGCCTCAAATATGGTGGCAAAGCTTATATAATTAGGTTAAAACTTGTCAGGGGTAATCTTGTAAATTGGTGAAGACTTGGGCTTTCAAGTTGGTTGTGACCAAACGGGCTTCCTGCGAGCTTCGCTATCGGTCGATGTCAAGACATGAACATCGATCGATTATTCCTCTTCAATATCGACCAATGGTCGAGCTCGATGGTCATCTCGGGTGCTTATTCCAAATATCTCCAAAATGCTCCAAAATCATCACTTATCTCCATATCACTTCTGATCCTATAAATATGCTAAATAGACTCTATAATATAATAATTAATAGTTAAAAAACTTATAAACCATGGATGAAAATGAGTCAAATCTATGGTCTATCAGCTGTGTGAAAGTATGAAAGCGTGTGTTGCCTAGAACAATGGCATAGCACATAAATATTAGGTTAAAATTCATCATGGGCAATATGGTAATTCTTGTTGGACTTGGGCTTAAAATCGGCTGGAACCAAGTCTGGTCTTTGTACGCTTTGCTGTCGATCGACAACACAAGGTGTATGTCGATTGATTATCATCTTTAATCATCGACCGCTGGACTGTACGATGGTCAGCTACGGATTTTTCTCATTTTATCTCCAAAATGCACCAAAATCGCCATTTTCCTCCAAGTCACTCCAAAACCTGAAAACATACTAAAAAGACTCCAAAACAACTATAATGTACTTAAAAACACCTATACACAACTATCTACATCTTATTTGCTCATCTGGAACCATGTACCAATGAAGCTTCTTATGGCCTCATCTCCTCTGGTCCACTGATTTTTCAATATCTCCTTATCAACCTGATTGACATGCACCCTATTCTGAAGGTTGTTGATGCTACGCTGGTGCATTCCAAGTCTGGCATGTGTTGATTCTGAGATGTCCTTCCACTCTTGAAAGATATCTTCTTTCAACAAGTCTTGAGAGAAAGTGATCTCATCAAGCTTATCCTGTAATAGCTTTTTGGTTCCCAGCGTGCTTCGTAATGGTGTATGGTTGCTGTCGATCGATGGGCGAGTGCGTCTGTCGATCGATGGTGACTGTTCTGCTTGAAAATCGAGCTGTCTCTTAATAGTGTCCATCTCCTGCTGCAGAGTGTCCAAGCGTGTAGTTAATGAATCTATGCCGTCACTAAGCGGGTAATAGACACTATCAAGCCTATAGGTGAATGCTTGTAGCCTATCTTCGAATGATGCAAGTCGAGCATCGATCGACGTTTGAATTCGGGCGTCGTTCGATGGTTGAATGTGAGTGGCAAACGATTTTGAAGCTCCTGCGTCGAGTGCATGTTGTTCCTGAATCATGGCTATGTCTTGCTCCATCTCTTTTGTACGTCTGTTCAACCAGCATATACTGTTGTTTAATGGGTAGTAGAATTCATCGAGCCTCTTGGAATCATAATCATATGTTGTCCTCATAGCTATGTAGATCTCTGCTACCAACTCATCAGTCTCTGCTTTGCTGTAGGTGTCTTGTTCTGGCACGGTCGGTATGGGTACCTCTGCGTACGCTGGTAGACTAATGCAGATGTGGCCAACCATTGCGGCACTCTGTAGAATAGCTCGGATGGTCCTCCTTGGACACATGGATGATTCTGCCATCTCCAGCACGTGTAAACCCATCCTCATCTCTGTATACACCATACTCGTCTCCACTCTCCCAACGAGGTTTCCTTTTTCTATTCTGACTAAGCGCTTTACGTCTGAATTCGGGATGACCACCGATCGATGGTGCATCTGTTTCGTCGATCGATGGTGGATCTTCTGCAATGTTCTGCATGTCTAAGAAGTTTCCGGACCCATTCATGGCGATGATTTCACCAATGTTCTCTCTAGATATGTTGAGAATGCGTCCATCCATGGCTCGTGCTTGGCCTTCTGGATCCCTGAAAATACCAAATTCATCCGGAGTTAGATAACCATAATATGTATTATCTTTTACTTGTACCTCGGAATCTGGTGTGTGAAGAGCGTCGATCGATGGTTTGGTGTTGTTGTCAATCGATGTTGCCTTCTTATTTGTATATGATGTATGGAGAACTCCTTCTTCGTCAATGGCAAGATGACAGTACTCGATATTCTTCTCTCTATGGTAGTCATCGTCATACTCATCAGATCGCATCTCAGGTAATGCAGTGTCCACCAAAAAGCTCTCATGATAGCTATCATCTGCCCAACTGCCAATAGAATAGTCGCCTTGTGTGATGATCATGTCACCGTAATGGTAATCAATCGATGTCTGTGGCTGGGTGTTCACTGTGAAGCTCGGATAGCAGTGTTCTAGGAAAGCGAAAGTCTCATTCGCAGGACTACTGTAGATCGATTCCCTGGGATGGTTATCGATCATTGGTTGAATGGCACCGTCGATCGATGGTTGAATCTTGCTATCGATCGATGCTTCATACTCTCTCTGGTATTCATCTTCAAATTCGTAGTAGCATGCTGCTATGAAACATGTATCAACTCTAGTGTTGGACGTCTGTGGCTTGTCAATTCTGATTGGATCATAGTAGACATCAGAGCTTATCAATGTTAGACACAACTGATTAGTCTGCATGTTGCAAACTGCTCCTACAGTAGCCATGAAGACTCTCCCAAGGAGTAGAGAATGATTCATGTTCATCTTGTTTTCGAGAACATGGAAGTCAACTGGAACTAGTGCATTACCAATCTGCACCTCAAGATTTCTAATGATTCCTCCTGAGTTCCTCGTAGAATAGTCAACAAAAGTGAATGAATCCGCTGAAGGTTCTATCTTCAGACCCAGATGGTTTGCCATCACCTTGGATAGTATGCTAACTGATGAACCTGTGTCATACAGCGCACACGAAAACTGAAAGCCCTTCAACAAACATTGGCACTGCAAATTTCCAAAGTTCACTCTTCTTCTTCGGTGTAATCATCTGCTTCATCTTCTCTCTAACCTGATTGAACATTTTATGTATGTCCTCTTCAGTTTCCTTGGCCTCTCTGAAGAACATCCACAACCTGTGGGTAAAGTAAGCTTCCTCAAATGGCTTGTCCAAGGGTATCCTGAGAACTCTTTTAGTGAAGTTATCCATCTCCTTCTCATTGACTACTCTCTTAAGATGCTTAGGAACCTTTTATTTCCTTCTCCTCAAGGTTCTCTTCTCAGAAGTCTGATCAATTTGCATAGACTCTGGTGCATTATAAGGTTGTTGCCTGAAGTTGTCTGCAATAGTTTCTGAAGGTTGAGATGGGTTTCTGATTGCATTCAGGCGTGCAACATTTATCTTTGGTAGCTGCACTCGGTACGTGAGAGGTAGTCGTCGATCGACGCTGGAGTAGTCCTGTCGATCGGTCGTTGAGTCTGACTGTCGATCGGTAGCTGGTTCATGGTGCCGATCGATATCTGACTTCTTAATGCGTAAGGGTTTGGGTGGATAAGTGTGTTTATCTGCGAATTCCTCGTGAGTTAGGATCCTTACTGCTGCACATGAAGCAATTTTCTCTGTCGATCGATGTTGAGTAACCGGTGTCGATCGATATTCGTCTGTCTCCATCAGTCGATGTTCGTCTCTTGGTATCGGTCGACACCAGTGTGAACCGCCAAAACTCATGGAGCTCTCGAGTCTCAAGTCCGGCTGGAACCAGGTCTGGTCGATCGAAAACACACGGTGTGTGTCGATCGATTATCCTCTTCAATTGTCGACCGCTGGACTGTTTGATGGTCAGCTACGGGTCTTTCTCATTTTATCTTAAAAATGCACCAAAATCATCACTTTCCTCCAAATCACTCCAAAACCCGAAAACATACTAAAAAGATTCCAAAACAACTATAAGTGGGTAATATCCATTGTATATGAGCACTCGGTAGGTGAGAGGTGGTCGTCGATTGATGCTAGGAGGTGACTGTCGATCGTCGGTTGAGTCTCTCTGTTGATCGGTGACTGGCTCATGGTGCCGATCGATGTCTTTTGTGGTTGTGCGATAGGGTTTGAGTGGATGAGGGTGCTTATCTCCGAACTCTTCATGGGTCATGATTCTTACTGTCTCGCATGACGCAACTGATTCCGTATGAACCGTCGATCGATGTTGGGTATCAGGTATCGATCGGTGTTCATCTGAATCCATTGGTCGATGTTCCTCTCTCGGCGTCGGTCGACCCCAAAGTGAACTTCTGAAACTCATAGAGCTCTCTACTTCGAAATCTCCCTCTTGAAGCTTATCCTCCTTAACCACTTGCCAGAAATCATCACCTATGATGCCATTCACGTGGTGCTTCAGTGATTCATCTCCTTTACCCTTGATGAAGGCCTCCTGCCTTTTAACAGTTTCTCCATTTTGAACCACTTGTGTCTCCAACTTCCTCACATGTGTGTTCAAAGACTCAAACTTTGAGTTCAGCTTTGTGTAAACAACATCTATCTTTCCATTGAAGTTCACCATCAACTCTGCTGACCCTCAAGAACTTGATCAAGCATGTACTCTATATTGATATCACGAGTCTGTGGTGGTGGATTCTAGTAGAAAGAATTTCCATAAGCTCTATTGCTGCTGTTGTAGTTGCTGCTGAAGGGTTTCTGGTATTGTGAACTCTGGTAGTATCCACTCTTATGGTTATCCACACTGATTTCTAGACCTCTAATTCTGAAAGCCTGAACCACTAAAAAAGTTCACATCCTCCTCTTCATCTCTGTCGCTGTCAACATCTACAGCTTCTATATCATCTGCAAAGCTGACCTTCTTCTTGAGAAGCTTGTGAACACTATCCAGCTTAGTCTTAACATCGTCCATCTGCTCCTTCCCTCGAGTAGTGGCCGATTTTCTCCTCTCAAAATCAGTGTTCTTAGTGCTGTTGCTTGTTGGATGCCAAGTTCTCAATGAGTCTCACAACCTCTTATGGATTCCTAGTGTTGAAGTTTCCATTCACTGGCTGAGTCTAGATCCATCTGATATGCCAGCGCGATGCCTTTGAAGAAAGTGCTGAGCAGCTGCACTTCATTGAATCCATGGTGTGGACAGTCTCTCTGATATGACTTGAATCTGATCGAGGAGCTTCTGAATGACTATGTAGGCTCATATATGAATGTAGCAATCTTGCTCCTCAAGTCTTCAGCGTGTGCCTTATCAAAGAAGTTACGCAGGAATGTGTTCTTGATGTCGGCCCTGGATGTAAGAGATCCTGGTGGTAACTGCTTGAGCAAGTGTGAAGCTTCTCCAGCAAGTGAGAACTTGAAGAGCTTGCGAAAGAGATAGTCCTTAGGGACTCCATTGGCTTTAATAGCAGATACTAGATCGTCGAACCTCTCCAGATGGTCCATAGGATGCTCGTATGATAAACCACAGTCGGGTGTCTGTCCCACTAGTGTAAAGTATTGAGGCTTCAACTCAAAGTCTTGCCTTTGAATGGCTGGAGGATGAATGGCAGATCAGTTCTCGTAGTACTTATATGGCCTGTTGTAATTAGCTAATGTCCTTGGTCTAACAGCCTCGTCTACAGCTTGAGCAGCTGTATTGTCAGAATCAGTATCAGGGATTACAGCCCCTTGATCATCTATCTTCTGACCTCCTGCATTACGCAGATGACCTTCCTGGTCATGCAGGTCTCCATTCGCGTTCTGAATTAGAACAATAGTCGCAACCATGTCTCACGGCTCAGTATTGATCAATGTCAGATGTGAAGTGTCGATCGATGTCGGGTGGGAAGTGTCAGTCGACGGAAGAGTAGTCTCGGTCGACGGTGGAAGGTTAGTGTCGGTCAACGAACGAGTGTTGTTGTCGATCGATGCGGTGCATATTTTTTTTTTTTTTGCGGATTGAGCGTTCTAAATGTGCTGGATCTGAAAAGAGCAGTATTTGTTCCTTGTTGCTTCTGGTACTGCTGGGCATGCACCTGAAATACAAGAAAAAAATTTATCAGTTTTTTTCAACTAACAAAAAACCTAGACTAAACCTAACTAAATAAGATCTATTGGCGATCGAAGCTCCCCGACAACGGCGCCAAATTTGATATCACTCAAATTACCCTAAGAAGTTATTTGTACTCTCTTAAATAAGAAATCGAGTTGTAGCACTTAGGGATCGAATTCAAAGGGAGCTAAGGCACACAAGAGATCTAGTAGTTTTGTGGTTAAGCTAGCCAAACAGGTTTAAATGTAAATAGCAGTGGTGTGAGCAAGGTAATTGCTCGGTTGATTGATTTGGGCTTTGAAACAAATATGAAAGGTGTTAGACTTAGGGTTTCTATTCAGACAATCATGATTAAAAGGATATAGAGACTAAGTGTATGTTGGATATTCTAGAACTCAAACTAAAGAATAATCGATCAACTTTCGTATTTTTAGACTATCTATTGCCAGATCTAAGACCTCAGTTGTCGCTTGTCGGTCTTGATAAAGTGTCGATCAATACCAGTTATGGATTGTCGATCGGTACACATTTCAGCCCTTTGATCGATGCCACTACTGAGTTGTCGATCGACGTTCCTTCCATCAAGCCTTACCGCACGGGTTTGACTTGTTCACTAGGTTAAACTAAATCAGATGTCGCTTGTTTCTAGCAATCCTAGCACAATGTTAACTAGATCAGACAAAGGACCATGCTTCCGCTTGCGCCCTAATATCTATGGACAAGGTCCTAGTTAGCTACCCTAGAACATAGGCATTAAAGAACAATTCAATTGATTTATATCCTAACACTTAGCAATTCTATATTTTGGGCTAATCCCTCATGAATATCTGAACCCTAAATCTAACAAAGAGAACTACTCAGACATAGCTAAGCAATTCATAACAAGACTATAGTAAAACTGCATAAATAGATAGGAGTAGAAAAACATGGAGTTCCAATCACAAATCTCTGAAAGAGTTCTTGCATCTTCTCTCCAAGCCTAAAAATCTTAAGTATTTTTCTGTGTGAAAGTATGAAAGCGTGTGTTGCCTAGAACAATGGCATAGCACATAAATATTAGGTTAAAACTCGTTAGGGACAATTTGGTAATTCTTATGAGACTTGGACTTAAATTCGGCTGGAACCAGGTCTGGTCGATCGAAAACACACGGTGTGTGTCGATCGATTATCCTCTTCAATTGTCGACCGCTGGACTGTTTGATGGTCAGCTACGGGTCTTTCTCATTTTATCTTAAAAATGCACCAAAATCATCACTTTCCTCCAAATCACTCCAAAACCCGAAAACATACTAAAAAGATTCCAAAACAACTATAAGTGGGTAATATCCATTGTATATCAGCACTCGGTAGGTGAGAGGTGGTCGTCGATTGATGCTAGGAGGTGACTGTCGATCGTCGGTTGAGTCTCTCGGTTGATCGGTGACTAGCTCATGGTTCCGATCGATGTCTTTTGTGGTTACGCGATAGGGTTTGAGTGGATGAGGGTGCTTATCTCCGAACTCTTCATGGGTCATGATTCTTACTGTCTCGCATGACGCAACTGATTCCGTATGAACCGTCGATCGATGTTGGGTATCAGGTATCGATCAGTGTTCATCTGACTCCATTGGTCGATGTTCCTCTCTCGGCGTCGGTCGACCCCAAAGTGAACTTCTGAAACTCATAGAGCTCTCTACTTCGAAATCTCCCTCTTGAAGCTTATCCTCCTTAACCACTTGCCAGAAATCATCACCTATGATGCCATTCACGTGGTGCTTCAGTGATTCATCTCCTTTACCCTTGATGAAGGCCTCCTGCCTTTTAACAGTTTCTCCATTTTGAACCACTTGTGTCTCCAACTTCCTCACATGTGTGTTCAAAGACTCAAACTTTGAGTTCAGCTTTGTGTAAACAACATCTATCTTTCCATTGAAGTTCACCATCAACTCTGCTGACCCTCAAGAACTTGATCAAGCATGTACTCTATATTGATATCACGAGTCTGTGGTGGTGGATTCTAGTAGAAAGAATTTCCATAAGCTCTATTGCTGCTGTTGTAGTTGCTGCTGAAGGGTTTCTGGTATTGTGAACTCTGGTAGTATCCACTCTTATGGTTATCCACACTGATTTCTAGACCTCTAATTCTGAAAGCCTGAACCACTAAAAAAGTTCACATCCTCCTCTTCATCTCTGTCGCTGTCGACATCTACAGCTTCTATATCATCTGCAAAGCTGACCTTCTTTTTGAGAACCTTGTGAACACTATCCAGCTTAGTCTTAACATCGTCCATCTGCTCCTTCCCTCGAGTAGTGGCCGATTTTCTCCTCCCAAAATCAGTGTTCTTGGTGCTGTTGCTTGCTGGATGCCAAGTTCTCAATGAGTCTCACAACCTCTTATGGATTCCTAGTGTTGAAGTTTCCATTCACTGGCTGAGTCTAGAGCCATCTGATATGCCAGCGCGATGCCTCTGAAGAAAGTGCTGAGCAGCTGCACTTCATTGAATCCATGGTGTGGACAGTCTCTCTGATATGACTTGAATCTGATCGAGGAGCTTCTGAATGACTATGTAGGCTCATGTATGAATGTAGCAATCTTGCTCCTCAAGTCTTCAGCGTGTGCCTTATCAAAGAAGTTACGCAGGAATGTGTTCTTGATGTCGGCCCTGGATGTAAGAGATCCTGGTGGTAACTGCTTGAGCAAGTGTGAAGCTTCTCCAGCAAGTGACAACTTGAAGAGCTTGCGAAAGAGATAGTCCTCAGGGACTCCATTGGCTTTAATAGCAGATACTAGATCGTCGAACCTCTCCAGATGGTCCATAGGATGCTCGTATGATAAACCACAGTCGGGTGTCTGTCCCACTAGTGTAAAGTATTGAGGCTTCAACTCAAAGTCTTGCCTTTGAATGGCTGGAGGATGAATGGCAGATCAGTTCTCGTAGTACTTATCTGGCCTGTTGTAATTAGCTAATGTCCTTGGTCTAACAGCCTCGTCTACAGCTTGAGCAGCTGTATTGTCAGAATCAGTATCAGGGATTACAGCCCCTTGATCATCTATCTTCTGACCTCCTGCATTACGCAGATGACCTTCCTGGTCATGCAGGTCTCCATTCGCGTTCTGAATTAGAACAATAGTCGCAACCATGTCTTGCGGCTCAGTATTGATCAATGTCAGATGTGAAGTGTCGATCGATGTCGGGTGGGAAGTGTCAGTCGACGGAAGAGTAGTCTCGGTCGACGGTGGAAGGTTAGTGTCGGTCAACGAACGAGTGTTGTTGTCGATCGATGCGGTGCATATTTTTTTTTTTTGCGGATTGAGCGTTCTAAATGTGCAGGATCTGAAAAGAGCAGTGTTTGTTCCTTGTTGCTTCTGGTACTGCTGGGCATGCACCTGAAATACAAGAAAAAAATTTATCAGTTTTTTTCAACTTACAAAAAACCTAGACTAAACCTAACTAAATAAGATCTATTGGCGATCGAAGCTCCCCGACAACGGCGCCAAATTTGATATCACTCAAATTACCCTAAGAAGTTATTTGTACTCTCTTAAATAAGAAATCGAGTTGTAGCACTTAGGGATCGAATTCAAAGGGAGCTAAGGCACACAAGAGATCTAGTAGTTTTGTGGTTAAGCTAGCCAAACAGGTTTAAATGTAAATAGCAGTGGTGTGAGCAAGGTAATTGCTCGGTTGATTGATTTGGGCTTTGAAACAAATATGAAAGGTGTTAGACTTAGGGTTTCTATTCAGACAATCATGATTAAAAGGATATAGAGACTAAGTGTATGTTGGATATTCTAGAACTCAAACTAAAGAATAATCGATCAACTTTCGTATTTTTAGACTATCTATTGCCAGATCTAAGACCTCAGTTGTCGCTTGTCGGTCTTGATAAAGTGTCGATCAATGCTAGTTATGGATTGTCGATCGGTACACATTTCAGCCCTTTGATCGATGCAACTACTGAGTTGTCGATCGACGTTCCTTCCATCAAGCCTTACCGCACGGGTTTGACTTGTTCACTAGGTTAAACTAAATCAGATGTCGCTTGTTTCTAGCAATCCTAGCACAATGTTAACTAGATCAGACAAAGGACCATGTTTCCGCTTGCGCCCTAATATCTATGGACAAGGTCCTAGTTAGCTACCCTAGAACATAGGCATTAAAGAACAATTCAATTGATTTATATCCTAACACTTAGCAATTCTATATTTTGGGCTAATCCCTCATAAATATCTGAACCCTAAATCTAACAAAGAGAACTACTCAGACATAGCTAAGCAATTCATAACAAGACTATAGTAAAACTGCATAAATAGATAGGAGTAGAAAAACATGGAGTTCCAATCACAAATCTCTGAAAGAGTTCTTGCATCTTCTCTCCAAGCCTAAAAATCTTAAGTATTTTTCTGTGTGAAAGTATGAAAGCGTGTGTTGCCTAGAACAATGGCATAGCACATAAATATTAGGTTAAAACTCGTTAGGGACAATTTGGTAATTCTTATGAGACTTGGACTTAAATTCGGCTGTAACCAGGTCTGGTCGATCGAAAACACACGGTGTGTGTCGATCGATTATCCTCTTCAATTGTCGACCGCTGGACTGTTTGATGGTCAGCTACGGGTCTTTCTCATTTTATCTTAAAAATGCACCAAAATCATCACTTTCCTCCAAATCACTCCAAAACCCGAAAACATACTAAAAAGATTCCAAAACAACTATAAGTGGGTAATATCCATTGTATATTAGCACTCGGTAGGTGAGAGGTGGTCGTCGATTGATGCTAGGAGGTGACTGTCGATCGTCGGTTGAGTCTCTCTGTTGATCGGTGACTAGCTCATGGTGCCGATCGATGTCTTTTGTGGTTACGCGATAGGGTTTGAGTGGATGAGGGTGCTTATCTCCGAAGTCTTCATGGGTCATGATTCTTACTGTCTCGCATGACGCAACTGATTCCGTATGAACCGTCGATCGATGTTGGGTATCAGGTATCGATCGGTGTTCATCTGACTCCATTGGTCGATGTTCCTCTCTCGGCGTCGGTCGACCCCAATGTGAACTTCTGAAACTCATAGAGCTCTCTACTTTGAAATCTCCCTCTTGAAGCTTATCCTCCTTAACCACTTGCCAGAAATCATCCTCTATGATGGTATTCACGTGGTACTTTAGTGTTTAATCTCCTTTACCCTTGATGAAGGTCTCTTGCCTCTTAACAACATCTCTTGTCTGAACCACTTGTGTCTCCAACTTCTTCACATGTGTATTAAGATTATCAAACTTTGCATTCAGCTCGGTGTAGATAGCATCTATCTTCCCATTGACATTCACCATCAGCTTCTACTGGCCCTCAAGAACCTGATCAATCATTGCTTCTATCTTGTTCTCTCGAGTCTGTGGTGGTACGCTATGATAGGAAGAATTTCCATAGATTCTATTGCTGTTATTGTTGTAGTTGCTGCTGTAGGGTTTCCATAAATTACTCCTCAGTCAATTGCCATAAGAGTTTCTTTATCCATTCTGATTTCCAGGCTTTTGATTCTGAAAACCGGTACCACTGATGAAGTTCACATCCTCCTCGAAATCTCCGTCACTGTTGACATCTACAACTTCCACATCCTCTGCAAAGCTAACTTGCTTGTTGATAAGCTTGTGAACACTAGCCAGGTTCGCCTTAACATCGTCCATCTCCTCCTTTCCTAGAGTGGCCAATTTTCTCCTTTCTAAATCAGTGTTCTTGGTGCTATTGTTGGATGCCAAGTTCTGAATCAGTCTCACGTCCTCTTCTGGATTCCTAGTGTTAAAGTTTCCTTCACTAGCAGTGTCAGAAGCCATATGATAAGTCAGCGCGAAGCCTCTGAAGAAAGTGCTGAACAGCTGCATTTCATTGAATTCATGGTGTGGACAGTCTCTCTGATAGGACTTGAATCTGATCCAGGAGCTTTTGAATGATTTTGTAGGCTCATGTGTGAATGTAACAATCTTGCTCCTTAATTCCTTAGCTCGTGACTCATCAAAGAAATTGCGCAGAAACGCATTCTTGATGTCTGCCCAGGATGTAAGAGATCCTGGTGGTAACTGCTTAAGCGAGAGGGAAGCTTTTCCAAACAGTGAGTACTTGAAGAGCTTGCAAAAGAGATAATCCTAAGGGACTCCATTGGATTTAATGGCAGAAACCAGATCCTCGAACCGCTCCAGATGGTCCATAGGATGCTCGTGTGATCGACTACAATATGGTGTCTAGGCCACGAGTGTAAAGTACTGGGGTTTCAGCTCGAAATCCTTCGTCTAGATAGCTGGAGGACGAATAGCAGATCTATTGGCATAGTACTGATCTTGACGGTTATAGTCAGCCAACGTTCTAGGTCGAGCAGCCTCGTCTACAGCTTGAGCAGCTGCAGCGATATCAGCATCATGATCAGGAGTTACAGCCCTCTGATCATCTAACCTCTGACCTTGTACATTACGCAGATGACCTCCTGGTCATGCAAGTCTCCATTCCCATCTCGCACTAAGATAAGGGTCGCAACCATGTCTCACAGACAGGTGTCGATCGATGTTCTGATAGAAATGTCGATCGGCGGTAGCTCATAACTGTCGGTCGACGGATTAGTCGGATCGGTCAATGTTTTCTGAGAAGTGTCGGTCGATGAACTGAGGTTGTTTCCGATCGATGCGGTTCTCTTCTCTTTGCAGATCGTGCGTTCCAAGAGTGCAGGGTCTGAGAATAATAGTGATTTTTCCTTGTTGCTTCTAGTACTGCTGGGCATGCACCCGAAAAAAATTATGAAATTTTTTTATCAGTTTTCTTAAACAGTAGAAAAAACTAGACTAAATCTAACCAGATAAGATCTAATGGCGATCAAAGCTCCCCGGCAACGGCGCCAAATTTGATATCATTCAAATTTCCCTACGGAGTGATTTACTCTCTCAAATAAGAGGTTCAATTTTAGTACTTAGGGATCGAATCCACAAGGAGCTAGGGCACACAACAGATCCAAATCAGCAGTGATTAAGCTAGG